>NW_027397123.1:7105153-7141656 GCF_003265705.2 Callorhinus ursinus | reverse complement strand
AAGGAAGGAAGGAAGGAAGGAAGGAAGGAAGGAAGGAAGGAAGGAAGAAAGAGGGGATTGCATCAGAGGTAGATCATTTCTAAGTGCAAGAATTGGAAGGAGACACTAGACATGTCACCCTTGAACTACTGGTATCTGGAGAGTCTGGCTCCCTGTGGGCGATCCTACAAGACTGTATTCAAGTGGTGCCCAGGTCCTGAGCTATAGCAGAGCCAGGCCTCAGCAGAGAAAAAGCTAAGCTTTCCATTGATAAGTTTTGTATGTAGCAGATTAAGAGTGCGATTGCAATTGAGTTAGTGAGAACATCCTAATCATCTCTTAGTCAGAAGTCCCAGTGGCTATCCCTGGACAGGTAGAGCCACCAGACAGAAGTCTCTTCTCCGGGACCCTTGGCTTTTGGAGCACCTCCTCAGCAGCAGGAACCTCAATACCCTACATCCCTGCTCAAGCCAAACAAAGAAAGAGGAAGGGCACCATGAAGAGCAGGAATCAGACACCACACTGGGGCCACCTCCAGGGCCTCTGGGTCTTGAGACCAATAAGGACCTCCCCTGGCCATTTAGTCCATGTCATTCCTCCCCTAACACCACGCCTCTCCAGCACAGGTGGGTCCATCAGCAAGCCTTCTCCCCTTCATCCTCATGCCCTTTCCTGACCCCACCAACCCCACCCAGAGCCCTCCTTCCCGGCCTCCTATCCTCATCGACGCAACGCTCAAGCACCAGCTCCCCTCCCTTCCTGAGCACTCAGGACAACGTGCTCTCCAACACTTCCAGCCTCACCATCTGCCCTAACTCCTGAATCATGAGATCCCTTCCCTTCTTTTATTTGCCATTCTTGTTGTTGTCGTCGTTATTCCTTAACTCTTCCCGAATGGAGGCTAAAGCAAATGCTGCTTCTTTAGGACAGCGACCGCAGACTAGGGCCCTGGCCTGGGCTAGGCAGGGGGTTCGGTACAGGGGCCTGAGTGAGGACAGAGGCAGGGGAGGGGCTAAAGGGGGCAGCTGATGCCATGCGGTAAGGTTGGACCAACGCTGCCAAGTGTTCTCTTTTACAAAAAGAAAATAAAATTAAAACAACAAATCAGGATTTTTGAAATCTCCTAGGATTGCCAACCGATCCAATAGCGGCTTTATGCACATGTTGGCCAACGAGAGTCTGCTGGTGGCCAACCCAGCCCTTGGCCTGGAGGCTGTATGCTCCCTCCCAGGAGATGGAAAGCAGCTCCCACGGGGCAGCAGGTGCCCACCTCCCCCACAGCCCCCCTGGCGATGGCCCAGGGCTGGGCAGATGTCACAGGCTGGGGATAAGCGGGGGGGGGGGTCAGGAGGAGACGAGGCTTCCTCCCCATGCTCCCACCCTGAGGGTGGGGCCATCCTGGCTTTGCTTGCAGCATCATTAAGGCAAAGAAAACAACCATAAAGTGTTTCATTTGACTCTGAGGATTGCCAGAAGAGCTAAGAGCTTCTTAAGTAGATCCCTTCCAAGCCATTTGGGGCCCTCTATAAATAAAGCTTTAGACAATTTCGGAAAGGCATATTTATTTATCTGATAGATCACAATGGCTCCTTCGGTGCCGTTAGCCCTGTGGTGTGATCCTCAAGCACTTAGCTCCCTTCCACCTAGTTAGGCTTCTTCCTGGGCAGCAAACGTGGAGGTGAACCCCTCGGACAAGTAGGCGCCTGACATGAAGCAGTCCTCCTCACAGCGGGCCCCGCTCCAATCCGAGCCATTAACACGGAGGCGGCAGCAGATGCCAAGGGGAAATTATTAATAAGCAGTGGCTGAATGACTCCAAGCCAGCGAAAACATTTCGAAAGTGGCTAACAGCTAAAGGGAAGGGGCGGGAAGAACGGAGGAGGAGACCAGGCTTGTGTTTTTCTCCAAACAGCGGGGGGGGGGGGGGGGGTTGGTGTTTGAAAAGGAAGGAGGAAAGAAGAACAGGGAGATGCAGACCCTGATTACGAAGAAAAAATTCTCTCCTCCCTCCCCCGCGCTGAGTTTCACCTGCCTCGATTTCTGGCATTGCAAGCTTTTCTTGGGTCAAATTGTGCGGAGGAAAGCCTTCTCAGCCTCAGCTCTATCGGGATTGGGGGGGGCTGGAACGTTTTTTGTTGTGGGGGCCTGTCCTGGGAATTTTCGGATGCTTTGCAACATCCCTACCCTGTACCCTCTAGATGCCAGGAGCAGCCCCCTCTCCTGGCGGGACAGCCAAAATGTCTCCATGTCTCCAGACAGGAACCAGCGTCCCCTGGGGAACAGAATCACCCCTGGCTGAGAACCACTGCACAGACTTAAAAGATAAACTTGAAAATCAACGCAGGAAAAATAAATAGTGGACCAAGGGCCTTGGACACAGCTGACCTGGGTTCAAGCCCCAGCTCTACTACTTCCACGGAGACCTTGATCAAATTCCTTCACATCTGGGTCTCGATTTTCTCATCTACAAAATGGGATGATACTTAGCATCATAAGCCACAAGGCAACCACATAAGGTTTTTGTGAGAGTGAAAATGTTTTTCATATCATGTCCTTAGCACAAAGTTGGCCACACAATAAGAGATCAGAGATCACCCACTATGGCTGTAATCCTTATCATCAGCATCTGCAAACGGTCTCTGTCACAATCTAACACACTTTTTCCGATCCCACTAGCCAGTCCTCCTCCGTCACAGGAGGCCTTTGCTGTGTTGGAGATTGATTAGTAATACCAACCCCTCCCTTTCTTCCTCCCCCAGACAAAAAGTTATATTCAAAGGCTTGCCACAGACCCTTAAAATATTTGTATTAGTCATGGAGTGGTCAGTTGTAAGCGATTAGAATCAACTCTTAGAAGAAGAATGTTCCAGAATGCTGTGGGCCACCTCCCAGATTCCAGAATCACAAAGGAAGGCTGTAGAACCAGGCTCAGCAAAGGGCAGGACCAGGGTGAATCTGGGGGTTCCGTAGCAGGGACTACTCCACACTCCCATCAGAGCATGGCCTTTGAAAATAATCTGTGCCAATTTTTCCCCCCTCTGTTCTTGAATTGCCCTGCTCAAGTTTCAAAATCCCGGGAGAGGGTGTAAAAATTGGCTAGGCTGGGGCCACACGCTCACCCTTGGCCTGGGTGGGATGCAGGGCACTTTGGTAACAGGCCTACTGAGGCTATCCACAGTGGGTGAGGGAAAGGGTCCTTTGCTGAAGGAGATTGGAGAGTTGTTACCCTCTGAAAAACAACAGAATGGCGGGCGCTGGGTGGGCTAAAGCAACGAATGTTTCCCACACTCTGTACCCAAGGGCGCACCCATCTGCCCTGCCCAGAAAGCAAAAGTATTCCACCTGATTCAGATTCACTGCACACTTCATCAGGACCCCCCAGATACGTCCCCAGCCTGAGACTGGCCTGACAGCCCAACAAAAGCAGGCGGCATAGTCCGAGAAGGTGCCAGGCTAAGGCCAGCCTTTCAACTCAGCTTCCTTCCAACCCACTCCATCCTCCCCACACACTTCATTCTCATCTCCATCTACGAATAGGAGCTTGATGAAACCCCACCCAGAGATAAGTCCCCGGAGCCGATTAATCCACTGTCTCCTGCCGGAAGTAAACCCACGGCAAAGCACGGGAACGAACATGGCCTCCGTGGGGCTGCAGCTAATATTGAGCCGGGCGAAAATGAGGGCTGGCAGGTTTGGAACTATTGATCCGTCAAGACGTGAAACAACCTGAGAGGCATCTTTCTGCTGAGGTTACCACTTATCCCGGAAGATGCTCTTGGCACTAAAGCATGGCATGAAAGCTTCCCTTAGATGGCAGGATAAGGGAAATGTTAGACACGCAGAGAGAGTAACTTGGCACCCGAGATTTATTAATATTTTAAATGTGGAAGGCCTGCGTTCCAGGGCTTATTCATTGCTTGCTGGGGAAGAATCCAGGGAAACAAATTCACATCACCGAAAACAAAACCTCACCTCTGCGTCTTATTCCTCCATCAGATAACAGTGGTGAGCTAATTATTCAGATATAAGCACACTTGTGTCCTTCAGACAAACAAATAAAAGGGTTAAACTATGTATCTGTGATTTCTCCATCGTAACATCCTTGGGGACAAAACTGAAATCATAACTTTATTAACGACCCAGAGAAGAGATTGGATCAATTTTTCCATAGACTCAGAATTTGGCAATGAGGAGATCAGACCGAAAGTCGAAGAAAAGGAAAAAAAGTAAACTGGGGACGCTTTGTTCTCCACACAGAGCGTTTTCAACACGGATGAATCTGAAAGAGAAATAAAAATAATCAGAGGTCATTTGGTGGGCGGATTCTGGCTCCAGGGTTCCCTGGGATTTGTTCAAAGGAAACCCATCCCTCCCACATGCCCCTTGCAGAGACGGCCGGGCCTGTGTGTACCCACGTCAGTCATCCAGGTGACAGGGACAAACGTCACTGAAGGCCGTGGCTAGTAACAGCCCCACAAGTTACTTGCATCTCATGGTGAATGCTGAAGCCATCGGTCATGACAACCAAAAGGAGAAAATTAGAGCCAAACTTCAATAATCTCAGCCAAGACGAGTGAAAAGTCAGGCACAAATCGGTCCATTTAAGAATCGGTTTGCCTTGCCTTTTTTTTTTTTTTGAAACTATTTTTATCTGACTGTAGCAGAATCAGTTAAGATCCTTGAGGGCCTTTAAAGACCATCTACTGCCAGACTGTGGGCTGAAAGGAGGAGCCTTATTAAGGATCATATTTTAAAAGAACATTTACACTGTGTTTCATAATTAGACTTTGCATTTCATACATACTCTCCAAATGCATCTGAGAGCTTATTCTGGGCCTTAGGGCTGGGGCCACCGAGCCTGCAGGTGATTCTCCCCCCACATTCTCTCTCCAGGACAGACCTACCTGCTGGAGAGCCTGGGTCGGGAAGACCTCCATCTCCAGCCCCTTGTTTTGCTCCTCCCTGCTCTGCTCCTGCACTTGGAGCAGGCATCTAGTACAGCTGTCCCCTACTGTCCACTCTGGTTGACACCCGCTTCTTTGCCAGGTCACTGCCACTGCCACGTGCTAGAGACCTCGGCTCCACCCAGTATCTGGTCCACATGGATGCATTCTGGAGATGTTGTAGGTGAGCGAAGGAAGCTGTTTGAGTGGGATCAGCCCCCAGGCAGGGACAGAGCTGAGTCCAGAGGACCCAAGGCAAAAAAGAACAGTCACCAGACATTTTCATCATGTTCCATTATCTGCAAAATGGGGATGATCATCCACAGTGTTATCATTGGAGGGCCGGTCGGTGTGGGTTCTCTGTGGGAAACGGGAGATCCCAGCCCAGCGGGCTGGGAGGGATGCTCCACATGCACATTTAGGCCACCGTGTTGGTTCCTGTGGTGGGTTTTGCTTTGAACAGAGAGCCGATGCAGACCTAGCCATGAGACCTGATTCTCCCAGACCATGTCTTGACACTCAAGCTGAGAGATCCCCTCAATTTGCAGCTACCCCATTTGGTAGAGAGAAATCAACTCCAGTGCCAAGGGAAAGAATGGTGATCAGAAAGGTTTCGCAGAGGAGAGGCAGAGCTTGTCCATGCTGTGTTCCCACGTCATGGGTGCCCACGTCCACTAAGTGTGCCCACCGCCCCAGCAGACAGTGGCCCTCTCCAATGCAAGAGCACCTCCTTTGTCACCTGTGTGTGACACTTCCCATGTACCCCATAAACATGATAGAAGGGGCAAACAGCAGCTAGGCAACAAAACCTCGCCTGACTTTGCATTCTCTCGGGGGAGCCAGAACTTTTATACATTACATTTGATTGCCTTCCGGTGAGGCATCCCCTCTCGGGTTCCCCGGGATCTTGGCCGTGCTCCCTAGTCTTACTGCCCGCCCACTATATTCATTTATATTACCTGAATGGCCCAGGTAGGCATGTGCATTTGCTACCCTGGGAATAAGTAAATGAAAGGTAGGATTCTGATAAGAAGAAATAAATATGGAGGCAGTGCAGATGGAAGGAAAGCAAGAATGAAAGGCTCGGTGTAGGCGGCACTCCTTGGTATGTTTGGGAACGGTGAGAAGTCAGCTAGGGCTGCCACAAAGGAAAGAATGTATGCAGGCAGGCAGGTGAAAGTCTGATTATAAATCGAGGTGGGATGGGACCTGCTCTCTGGGGCCAGGACATTGGAAATCTGACCTTGGCCCAAAGTTTCCTCAAACTATAATTTTCACTCCCTTGGCATTTTTTGTTCCATCTGCAAACCATCTATTCTAAAATTTACTTTTTAAAAAATTTGCCTAACTTAAAAAAAAATTATCCTCATCCTAAGCAATGAGCTCTATCAAATTCATGATTCTCATATGCTAGTTACGTTTTTTTTCTGACATTCATTAATGGAGCCCCTGGGTGGCTCAGTCAGTTGGACTGACTCTTGATTTCAGCTCAGGTCATGATCTCACGGTCATAGGATTGAGCACCACATAGGGCTCCGCACTGAGTGGGGAGTATGCTTGAGATTCTCTTTCTCCCTCTGCCCCTCCCCCCACCCACGTGCTCTCACTTCTCTCTCTCTCAAATAAATAAATAAATATTTAAAAAAATAAAAATGTCACCACAAAAGTCCATCTGCTACCACCTGGAAGTATTTAACCCACTGATCCAGGGATCCAGGTTCCATACTGGGAAGCACTCCTTACTCTTTCTTTTGTCAAAAAGCAAGACTGTGACAAAGCCTTTCACTTAAATTTAGCCACGTTTTTTGGCAAACAAATCAACATTAATCAGTTGGTGTGTCTCTTCTCAGCTCTCCGAGTTTGGGATGTAGAATCCCTTTTGACTTTTCACCTGTCAATCCCACTGAGTCTCGAATTGTGTTTATTCTTCTGAGCCATTCTCCCTTCTTCCTGCAAGTTCTCCCAACCTTTCTCTGCTGACCTAGACATCATGAGTGGGGTGGGCCAGTATCACATGAAGCTCAACCTGGCAACAACTGAACTCATTCCGAGTAGACTATGGAGCCGGCCCGTTGGGCTCAGAAGCCAGCCCTACCACTCAACACCTGTGTGACTAGGAGCACATTGCTTCTCTTCTTTGTGCCCCAATTTCATTATCTGTAAAACTGGGATGATAATACTATCTCCCTGATAGAGTAGTTGGGCCAAATTAAATGAGTTAATGCATGCAAACACTTAGAACCAGTGTCTGGAACACAAAAGCATTCACTATGTATGAGTTATCATTACAGTTATTACCTATTATTATACCCTGCTAAATAGATTTCTTTCCCAAATACCTCATGCTTCCAAGTTCTCAAGTTCAATGACTTCCTTACTCTGACATCCAGCTTTGCTATCTTTTCCTGGGAGAAGACCCTGGGATTCACCCTTTCTGGCTCACTGTAGTCTCATTCCCAGACCATTCTCTGTTCACCTCATTCCCAGCTCAGGGCACCAGCCCCCCAGCAAACTTCATCTCTTAGATCTAACCCCCATCCATCCAACTTGGCCTAGATCACCTTTCTGCTTCTCTGTCTAGAAGCCAATATTTCCTTATTTCCTAACCACTCAAAAACAAACTTTCTGACAGGCTTCTAAGTCCCACTATATTTGGCCTCACATAGTCCTATCATCCATATTTCTTTTAAGATTTTATTTATTTATTTACTTATTTGAGAGAGAGAGACAGCATGAACAGGGGGAGGGGCAGAGGGAGAGGCAGACTCCCCACTGAGCAGGGAGCCCCATGAGAGCCTCCATCCCAGGACCCCCATGACCTGAGCCGAAGGCAGACACCCAACCAGCTGAGCCACCCGGGTGCCTCCACCCATATTTCTTAATGTCCCCACATACACTGTCCTCCTGGGTCAAATCTTCCCACCACTCCCCAACTGGGTATGCTCAGACAACCTCTGTACATTTCCCAATGCTCTGCCCCCTCCCAACCTTAAAGCTCCCTTCATGGTTATATAACCAAGTCCCCTTCTTCAAGTAGCATATGATTCTCATTGCTGCCCTTACATCCCAAAGAGCTGGCAGGAGACCTGGACTCATTTAAACTCCATCTCTGTTGTCTGAGGTTGTGGGAAAATAACCCAGTTAAGCTAATCACAGACTTTGGGCAGCCACAATGATTGGTCCAAATGACCAGCTGAGCCAATCTGAGACACTCCTGAGGAGTTTCTAACTGGAGCTCATGGGGTAAGCTTCCTTCCACTGGGAAGCACGCTCAAAACTACCTGGGAAAAGGTACCAGTCTTGTCAGGAAGGTAAAGAGAGAAAGGCAAAGACAGAAAGTTCTGAGAGCATCAATTTCTCTGGTTCCAGATGTTCCTGGCCTCTCCATGATTTCATGTGAAAACAACTCCAAGATCCTGCCAATAAATAACCACCTGTCTTTTTTAAAATGCTATTTAGAGTTGGTTTATATTTTTGGAAAGTAAAGAAAGCTTATAATCCAGTCTTGATTAAGTGTGTATATTTGTTGCCTGTAGTTGTTCACATATATGAGTCATCTCTATCCGTAAGGGAAGAGATTGTGTCTCATGCTTCTCTTATTTCTCTCAGTACCTAGCACAATCTTGGGCACAGAACAGATGCTCACTAAATACTTAAGCCCATAAAGTGTGTTACAGCCAGCTTGTAGGTCCAGTTGCAAACAGGAAAATTCTACGTTATCTAGAGCTAGCCTACAGGAACTCCAGTCACAAATGCACAAGAATTGAGTCACAGAGAATTATGGTTTTCTCAGTAAAGGTTGCTTAAAACAAAAGCCCATTTATCTGCCTGCAGAAGACATTTAATCAATTTACATGAGGGATTTCAAAATTAGTCAGACTGTAATGAACTATGAAATACTGATTAATGCATTTTTGCAATGTTTGATTAGAAACTTAACACGTATGCTAGTGCATTTTTACCATTACAGCATTTATATGTTAATATTTTGTTTCTTACAATTGCCAGAATAGATATTCTGAATTACAGAACCGAAGTGTATTTCTGGTTAACAATATGTGAAGTCTTTCTACCAGGAAGTGCTTCTTGATGCTAACAAGACACTTCACTTTTGGAGGGTGGAGCGGAGTTGCTCACGAGGTACATTCAGTTTGGAACTGATTATTAGCTGTTAAATTATTTGGAAATCCTCCAGAAACAAGTAGGGGAGGAGGCCACCCATCTCCCACCTGGCCTTCCCCTAACAACCAGGCGTTCTCCAAAAGAGGAACCATTCCAATCTTACAATCCTGATTTTATGAGACAGAAGGAACCAAATTCTTTTGGCCAGAATTTGAATTAAGCACCACAGACCAAAATGTTTATTGGATTCCTCCCCAGGCCAAGGAAATTAACTGACTATTAACCAGAAAGTTTTAGAAAAAATTCCCTTGAACTAATAGACACCACGGGTTTCATTTTGGATGCCTCCAAAGACTTTTGTGTCTTTGAAGGCAAGTGAGTCTCTTTTATGTAACTTGAATGCCCTTTCTCCTGGCCAGATCAACCAACCCAGAATTTCAGGTGAAGCTGGAGTCTTGAAAGGGACAACACTTTGAATTGCAAGAATCTCTAATCAACTAGAAGTATGACCTTCCTAGTTTTTGTTACTTAAAACAAATCCCACTTGTACACATGCAGAAGACATCGAAAGAGGCGGATTCACACACACACACACACACACACACACACACACACACACACACACACATCCATAAAGTGTTAAAAAGATAGCAACTAAAGAATTTGAAGATGGGTCCCCACAATAAGTTTCTAAAAGCACAAACACGCTGAGCACAGCCCCAGCCACGAGATGATCTGACAAATGCTGGTTTTGAAAGGTTCTCCAGGGGAAGTTCCATCTCCACAGAGTGTGCTAACTCCAAAATAAAAATATACAAATGCACTCACATGGAGAAGAGGAAGAGGTCACACGCGTGAGTGTGCACATGAGTGCACGTGGTGAAAGGAACACACTTCGTGATTATCACAAGTGCCAGCAATTATCTCGCATTTGGATTTTAAACCTCCTTAGAATTTTAAAAAAATCATTATTTTGCAGGATCGCCATTATTCTGATTCATTAGCAAGGCATACTTATTAGGATCTTAAAATAACCAGGCTGCTGGACATGTAAAAACATGTTTCTTGCCGTCATGACAACCAAATAACAACAATAATGCTCACATCCGAATGACTATGGGGAACAAAGTTATTGTGCCTGAATATAGATAAGTTAATTATGGAATCATCAAAAGAACAACAGTTCTGTCAATGCAAAGATGATTCTAAAATAATCAATAATGACAATCTTGTTTGGTAATTGGCTATTTGTTTCCAATATGGGATCTACGTTTAGCCTGCATGGAAATGCAGCAGGCTCTTCAGCCAGGAGGAGAAGAAAAAAAAAAAAAAAAGGAAAATCTTTCAGTTTAGGGTTGGTGGTTGTCAGTAGCAACAAATAATGGAAAATTGCCATCTGGCTTCTTTTTTTAAATGAGATTTGAATAATCAATTTAATAATGGATAGAGCACTTGCTTACAGAAATAATCCATTGTCATCGCTGGGAAAAAAAAAAACTTTGGCACAGAAGACAAAGCTCTGCAGTATGACTATAAGGTAAAGCAAATAAACATCTATGTACATGCCAAAATTTTTATTTTCACTGCTGACTTTACATAAACTAGAGAATAACTCTTCCTTCTATATGCTTAGCTCTTCACATTCAGCGTTTAATAATCGGGACAAAATCTACAGAGCAGTTGGCTTCCTATAGGCATTCAACTCTACTGATGGCTCATAGAGAAGATGACACACACAAACGGGAGATTTTTTTTTTTAACACATTTTTTTTCCCTGTCGTCATGTGACATGTAGTGGGAGAGGCCCGATTTCAGCAGAACGGGAGGAAATCAGAATGCATCTGGCTGTGGTGTGTGGGTGTGTATGCATGTGTATTTCCTCTACACAACTGCATCAGAGGAAAAGACTATTTAGGAAAGAAAAGAAGGATGACACCAAGGTTCAGGGTGACTCATTCATTTACATGATAACAATGAAAATAGCATGGAAAGGTATTCCTACCCCATGCAGAGCAGGAATGATGACACCAGAATATAGGGCTTGTGTCATACCGCTATATGCTTTTTTTAAATGAAATATGCATGTTCAGTATCCCATTGGCCTCAAAAGATCCTTGAATCTTTTGCTAAGAAATTCACCATGTGGTTTGAAGGAGAAATAGGGGAGGGATTCCAGGCCCTGCCAATTTTTGGAAAGTGGAATCCCGTCTCCACACAGCAGCATCTGGGGGCTGCTGACCTATCTGACTAGAAGGTGGGGGCTTCTCATCGCCTCCATTGCTTGAAAACATGAGGGTATGAAGTGGGATTGCCCTGCTGAGATCCTGTCTGGCTGTTCTTTCTCTGAAACTGCTAATCCACCCGGGGAAAGTTCTCTTTCATCCTGCACTGATTTTTCTCCTTGGTGTTTGTCATCCTATAACTACCCCTCTGAGGTGCAGAGTGTTTGCCTCTTCTCTGAGGAAAGACTCTTTACTGTTTACCTCTGCCCCTCCCCCAGCCCAATCTCCTTTTAATTCACTCCCAGGAGACCTGCAGTGACTCCAGCCATCCCTGGGTCAGGGTCCCATTAACTCCCTTCCTTCATCAGGGAAGTTGAAGCTGCTTTATTTTCATGCCAGAGACTCCCTCTGGGATGTGACCCTGCACCAGACATATTAGGGCTTCCCTTACCCCAAGGCACGCCCACCCCACTTCTGCCTCATGTCTGGCCCCGGACCAGCGGGGTGTTTCGTGAAGTCTCAGATCTGATCCAGCCCTCTGCGCATCTCTGCTGTACAGCCCCATTCAGACCCTCCTCTGGCTGGGGCTGGTGACTGCCCCGGCCAGAGCCCCACGGAGACCACACACACCACCCTTGCGCTCCCTACTTCCAGAAAGAACAAAAGCAACACACGTAAGTCTTTCCTTCACCCACAGCTGTCTGAGCCGTCTCCACTTGGACCATCTCTACCCAGATTTCTGTGGCAGAGTCAGGGACCTGGGACAATTCCAAACATGCTTTTGCAGCCTCCTGATCACAAACAGATTCAGTCCAAACAGAAGCTCTCATCCCAAAGAACCTTTCCAGGCCCAGTGCCTTCCTCACACTTGATCCCTCTGTCATTCCCTCTCCAGATCCCCAAACGTCCTCTAATTCCAGCACCTTCTGTCTCCTCCTCCCCACGGCCCCCTCCTCCTACCCCCTGGCATGCTCAGGTTAACCCTGTCTGAAGAGGAATAAAAATTTTCTTCCAGCGGCATTGTTGAGGCCCAAAGGGCCTGTGGATGACTCAGGTCCGGGGTCCAGTAGAGACACTCACATTTCATTCTCCCTGGGCCTGAGCGTTCAGAGAGTTGGTGTATTCATTTGCTCCGTCTGCTGTAACAGAATACACAGACTTGGGCTGGGGGGCTTAACAACAAACATATTTTCTCTCAGTGCTGGAGGCTGGAATTTCAAGATCAAGGTGTTGGCAGCCTTGGTCTCTCCTGAGGTCTCTCTCTTTGGCTTCCAAATGCCCATCATCCCCCATTGTCCTCACGTGGTCTTTCTTCCATGGGTCTCTTAGTATGTCCAAATCTCTGCCTCCTCTAAGGACACCAGTCACATGAAATAGGCCCCACCCTAGCAGCCTCATTTTAACTTAATTGTCTCTTCTATAGGCCCTGTCTCCAAATACAGCCACATTCAGAGGCACGGGGTTTAAGGCTTCAACATACGTATGTGTTGGGGGGCACAAATCAGCCGGTGAGGAAGGGAACCCAGCAGGTCACATTCCTGGGGGACCCAGGAAGCCTGGGACAGGAAAGGGAAAGAAGGTTAGGTCCCTAAGGCCAAGACAGGAGGAGTTTAAGCAGCGGCACCTGGGTGGCTCGGTCAGTTAAGCATCTGCCTTTGGCTCAGGTCAGGATCCCAGGGTCCTGGGCTCAAGCCCCACGTCTGGCTCCGTGCTCAGTGGGGAGCCTGCTTCTCCCTCTCCCTCTGACCCTCCTGCTCATGCACTCGAGCTCTCTTTCTCTCTCTCTCTCAAATAAATAAAATATTTAAAAAAGAGGGGTTTGAGCAGTAAAGACTGACCCCCAGAGACCAGAACTGTGGGGCAGGCAGATGAGGCAGAGCAGAGAAGAAATCCTGAGACCCCGGAAGCAGGCTGTCCCTGGTGCCCACAAAAAACAGAGTTGGCAGCACCAGGCAAGGAAGCCAGATCAGCAGGCTCTGAGCAGCTAAGAGGAGACACGAAAGCAGAAGCCAAAGGCACAGAAAAGAGTCCTGTGAGAAGCTAAGCACTAAAAAAGAAAGAGGCCAGGGAGAGGGTCAGGTTGAGGATACTAAATTGGGGTGAAGGGGAATAATTGTTATAGAAGAAACAAAAAGGCCAAACCAGTACTGTTTATTTAGTCTGTACCTACTACGGCTAAAAATCAAAGACATTAGTATAGAGAAAAGTAACTAAAAGTTCCAAGCCGGTTTATTACGAGGATCATGGTAATAATTATTATTGCTTCTTTGTGTATCAGGGATCCGAAGAACACATGATAACCATCATGTCGTGAAAGTACCACCTCTGCCGACTCCCGTTGTGACGTGGGACACGGGAAAACTCAGACACGTTTGTAAGCCCTCACCATCACTGATGGATTCAGTTCAAGACACAGCTCCTACGTAACAAAGCAACTTCACCGGGCAACGGAAACACAAGCAGGCTCCTGCACTTTAAGCATGCTTGCTCAATGCTTCTTCCCAGATTTAAAGTACTATCCGCGTGCCACTTTCCCTGCCCCAGGAGTACATAGCGTGCAGTGTCACTGACATCCCCGGTGGCTACCCAGAGAACCCCGGGTCCTGGTGACCCCATCTGCATATGGATTCAGGCTTGCAGCTTGTGAACTGTCCTGCTAGGTGTTTGATCCAGAATACCAATTACTAGCAGGTCTGAGGAATGAGGTAATCTTCCATCAGAGGACAACTCTCACAAGCAGAAAAGATTCGGTCTTTGCATATAAGGACAAGGTTTTTACGCTCTCTTCACATCAAGCAAGGAGCCTTCATTACAGGAGATTTTTCTGTGAGTATTGTAGCCCCTTTCTAGACGTAGGAAAGGAGACTGCTCGGTCTCAGAGCCTCCTTGTTTATAGAGGCTTATGCAGTGGTTAGACCCACCAGCCCTACAGTGATGAACAGGTTGGAAGGGCACTGCTGGGGGTAAGGGTCTGAACTTGGCTCAGAGTTGGTGGTTTTACATGAAGGCATTGTCAACCTTCAACCTTTGGCTCTCTCCACCTTGCTTGAAAATCTAAAACCTGCTCTTCACAAAGCAGGAAAAGCATTCCCTGAGAACAGGGTGATGACCAGCACCACTCCTCAAAAAGACAATATGCAGAGTCATGCGGGAAAGAGAGGCGCAAGCCTGCTGCCATTCGGCAAGGAGGGGGTGATTGACTCCAGATGGGGTGATAAAGATCAATTACCGGGGCTTGGAGTTATGACACCAACAAAGTTACAATGACATTAGCACAAAGAGAGAGACACAAATCCATTACAAAGATACAATCAAATATTCAAAAAAGCCTGGCACACTCATTACTTATTCATGCTAATACAAGTATATTAAGAAATCTAAACAGTGTTAGCGCTCAATCACTCACAAACCAAATGAGGTTTTGCATTTATCAGGCCCCAGTCATCAGCGCCCAGTATAGCTGTACAAAGGTGGTAATGTGACATACTGGAGATATTTATATCAGCCTACATGGACTGAGAGATACACTAGGATTTATTAAACTGAGTAATGCCGTCACATTCAGCAGAGCAATAAAAGAAATAACTGTGCAGAAGTCATTTCCCCAGACAATAAGATTTACCTTTGCAATCTCTTAAAGATGTTGTATCTGTTTTCAAAGGGTCGCTGGCAGCGTTTCCGACCTTAATAAACTATTTACAGATTAATTTTTTCAACAAAGGATGGGGTGCCCAAAAGTAGGTTCCATCCTTGAGAGCCGGTGACAGATTCTCAGCCTTTCCTTCCGTGATGACTCTGAGCCCAGGCAAGCATATTCCATTTTCTCAGGGACTCTGTCTTTTATTAAGTGACATGACCTCAATTTCCAATAAAGAGAAGTCCATTCAGGACTCTGAGGGGCAACCCCAGTCCTGCCCAAGCACACAGATTTGGGGGAGCCTGAGAGGACATTTAATAAGACACACAAGTTTTTCAGTGAGGAGTGCAGCATGGAACACAACAGAATATTCTTGAAAATGGATCAACCTCCAGCCTAAGAGTTTCATCGTAAATTCTGCTTTCCTCTACCCTCTAGAAGATTTCTGCTACCCTGGCTTCTGAGATAAGTTTCTCTCCTTCCGTCTTCTCTGCCCGCTTTGGTGGCCCCTGCTTCCCAGGGGCTTAATGTGCGTGTTGCCTACATTTCTACTCCTCGTTCAACCTCTTCCCTCTCCGTGGCTCATCTCACTCATGCCCACAAGCGCCCACGGCATGTACACCCTGTAATTCTCAGAATTACATCTCTGGCCCAAATCTCTCCCTGGGATCTCTGAGCCTTGTACCTCGTTGCCCCACCATAGCACCACCATCCAACCAGGTACCCAGAAGGCCTCAGAGTCTCTTTTGATTCTCCTTTCACTTAACAGTTAGTCACCTGTGAAGCATCTCCATCCCCTCCAACTTTCGTCCTGGGAAGTGCCCTAGAACAGACAGACCCTCAGCCTCTTTCTCGCCCATTGCTACAATCCCCTCCATCTCTCCTGCCCCACCGAGTGATCTTTCTCACCTTGTCACTGGGGTCTTGTTACCATCCCCCTTAAAATGGCTGTGAGTGACCTACAGAGTGAAGTCCACACATTTTCCCAGTGTGCAACCAGGCCGTCAGCTCTCAGTAAGCATGCACCCTTGTTGACCTTGAGGCATTTGCACGAAGTCTATATTGTGACCGCACCATAAGACACTCCATGCCCCCAAGTGGTCCGTGCACTGTCCTTGTGCTTGTCCTTGTAACCAATAACTAGATATCCTTCTTTCTCCCTCCTTTAGGGCCTGGCTCAAATGCATCTCATGCGGTAACAGCCTCAATCAGCCACCCTCAAGCTGTGCTACTCAGGCCCTGTAGCCTCCTCTCCATGACTCCCCGTGAGATGTTTATTTGGCTTCTGCTGAGTCCCACAACGAGCTGCTAAAGGTCTGGCACTGGCACGGTGCCTTCGTCACTCCAGCAATCCAAGTCCGGCCTGATTCCTGGCCCGCAGCTGATGCTGCCCTACTCATTGCAAAAGTGCCCCCTTTCCCTCTGTTTCTCTTCAGAGTGCAATGGCCAGAATTGGGAATCAAAGCCTAACAAGCAGAATAGACAACTCTTTCCCAATAATCCATGTCATAATCAATGCAGGTCATCTGGAGGATCTCTGCAATACTGGGCTAATCACTCCAAAAGACACAAGAAAAGGACACCCCACTCTTGCCCCTGGGTGTTCAGAGTCTAAGTGGACAATTCTTTTTTTTTTTTTAAGATTTTTATTTATTTATTTGAGAGAGCAAGCCAGAGAACGAGCACAAGTGGGGTAGTAACAGAGGGAGAGGAGGAAGCAGACTCCCCGCGGAGCAGGGAGCCCCACATGGGGCTCGATCCCAGGACCCTGGGATCATGACCTGAGCTGAAGGCAGACGCTTAACTGACTGAGCCACCCAGGCGCCCCTAAGTGGACAATTATAAGGAGTAATCCCGAAAGACATAAAAACCAACAGGTGCCAGCATGGTCCAGTTGAGTCCACTTACTGGAGTAAAGGTTTGGGGACTCTGGGTCGGAATGCTGGTTCCATCATACCAGCGGTGAGTCCTTCATCTCTGGCTTCAGTGTCCTCACCTGAACGTGTCTTCCAGGAGAGGACGCTAGCATTGACAGAATGGGACCTTACCTAGGCTAGGACCTTACCTCCCCCACTAGCAGGTATAGCCCCACTTAGTGGGCACTCAGCAATACTACAGAGGGAAGAAACCAGTGAATGAGAGAATGGAGAACACTATGATATAAAAACAAGGGAATTTGGGGGGAGACACAAATCCTAATGTGAACCTTCAAAGGAGTTCGGAATATAATGTAAATTTGGTGTTTTTGCTCCCATGCTTCAAGAAAACTATTCCAACCCTTTTTCTACACCCAGGTTCATATTTTCTGGTTCACATGTTCTAGTCCACAGCCTATAATAATTCAAAGCACCCCCCCCATCTTTTCTTCTTGTACAGGGGACAATCCTATTGAATGCCCACGGGGAAACTTGCACATTCTTCTATTAAGGGGCAGCACTAGCCCTGTCTCCCTTCCTAACACACTCACCAAGCTTTTCTACACCCCACCCCTCTGAAGGAACAACTCCTCTGCCAACTCTGGATGCCCCAAATCTGGGATGATACCAGCTGATCCAGACAAGTGGAGGCAAAGGGAAGAATGGATAACCGACTGTTGTTGACTAGAATAGAAAGCCACGAACAAGAAATCAACAGAATATTACCAATATTATCATTATCAATACTCCAGCACAGGCCCTGCAATGCATTCCCCAATTGATAGGAGAAGTTCTGTTGGACAAAACCCTAGTATAATTTGTGCCTTGAGGCCTGACTTCTCCCTTCTGGCATCACCAGGCCTTTGCAAAATTAAATGCTGTTTCCCAGTATCGTGAGTTTCAAAACAAAACAAAATTAAATTGACAGTTTGTTTGAGTACCTTTCCAACTATAGAAGTTAAAGTGAAAACTTGTAACTAGGATCACTTTTTTGATTTACTGCTATTTTTTTAATCCAGTACCTCTTTGGGAGAAAAGAAGAGAAAGTTTATTTAAAGAAATAATGGCTGAGAACTTCCCAAACCTGGGGAAAGATTCAGACATCCAAGTTTATAAAACTAATAATTCACCCCAAAATCTCAAACCAACAAGATCTTCTCCAAGATACATTATCATAAAGCTGTCTAAAATCAAAGACAAAGGGAGAATTTTAAAAGCAACAAGAGAAAAGAAATATCTTGTACAAGGAAACCTTTGTAATGCTATCAGTAGACTTCTCAGAGACCTTATAGGTCAGGAGAGAATGGGATAATATATTCAAAGTGCTAAAAGAAAGAAACTGCCAACCAAAAATACTTTACCCAACAAAGTTGTCCTTCAGGAATGAAGGTGAGATAAAAGCTGAGGGAATTCATCACCTCTTAACCTGCCTTACAAGAAATGCTAAAAGGAGTTCTTCAAGCTGTTACATGAAAATCTAAGAAAATATACAACACACTGGTAAAGGTAAGCATATGTCAGATTCAGAATACTCTAATATTGTAATATGGTGGTATGTTAACTACTTCACTATAAAGGCTAAAAGCTACTGAAACGTGTTCATGGATACACACTATAACAAAATGTAAATTGTCGGATGAAAGGATAGTTCTACACATGCAAATGAATTAATATGTTACACCACATTCATCGAATGAAAGATAAAAATCACATGATTATTTCAGTAGATGCAGAAAAAGCATTTGGCAAATGCCATTCTTTCATGATAAAAACACTAAAAATGGGTATAGAAGGGACATAACACAATAAAGGCCATATATGACAAAGCCACAGCCAATATCACACTAAAAGGTGAAAAGCTTGAAAGCTTTTCCTCTAAGATCAGGAACAAGACAAGGGTGCCCACTCTCACCACTCCTATTCAACATGGTACTGGAAGTCCTAGCCAAAGCAACAAGGCAAGAAAAAGAAAAGGGCATCCAAATTGGAAAGAAAGAAGTAAAATTGTCTTTGTTTGCAGATGATATGGTTTTATATAAAAAAATGTTAAAGACTCCACCAAAAAAAAAAAAACTGTGAATGAACAAATTCAGTAAAGTTGCAGGATACAAGATTAACATACAGAAATCAGTTGCATTTCTACACACTAACAACAAAACATCTGATAAAGAAATAAAACAATCCCATTCACATTAACATCAAAACCAATAAAAATACTTAGGAATAAACTTAAGATCTGTTCAGTGAAAGCTATAAGATTTTTACGAAAAAAAAATTAAAGAAGCCAAGAACAATAGGAAAGATATCTCATGTTCATGGATCAGAAGAACTAATATTGCTAAAATGTCCATACTACCCAAAGTCATCTACAGATTCAATGTTATTCTTATTAAAATTCCATTGGAGAATTAGAATCAAAATAGAAAAAACAATTCTAAAGTATATATGAAACCACAAAAGACCCCAAGTAGCCAAAACAATGCTGACAAAGAACAAAACTAGAGGCATCACACTTACTGATTTCAAACTGTATTACAAAGCTATAGTAATCACAACTGCATGGTTGTGGCATAGAAATAGACACATAGACCAATGAAACTGAATCAAGAGCCCAGAAATAAACTCAAGCATGTACAGTCAACTAATTTTTGACACGGGAGCCAAGAATATTCAATGGGGAAAAGATAGTCTCCTCAATAAATGGTGATGGGAAATTAGATAACCACATGCAGAAGAATGCATTTGGAACCTTATCTTACACCAACTCACAAAAATTAATTCAGAATGGATTAAAGACTCAAACATAACCAAAACCATAAAACTCCTAGAAGGAAACATAGGGGAGACTCGCCTTAACATTGGTCTCAGTGACTATTTTTTGGATACAATACCAAAATCACAAGCAACTAAAGCAAAAATTAAATGATACTACACCAAACTATAAAGCTTTTGAGTGGCAAAAGAAATGATCAACAAAATGAAAAGGCAACCTATGGAATGGGAGAATATATTTGCAAATCACCTGATAAGGGGTTAACATCCAAAATATATAAAGAACTTATACAATTCAATAGCAAAAACTAAACTAAGCTAAACTAAAATACAATTTAAAAAAGTAAAAAATGGGCAGAGGAAGTGAACATTTTTCCATAGAAGACATACAAATGGCCGACAGATACATGAAAAGTTGCTCAACTCACTAATCATGAGACATATGCAAATCCCAGCTCACACCTGTTAGAATGGCAATCATTAAAAAGACAAGATTTAAGGGTTGGTGAAGATGTGGAGAAAAAAGAAACTTTTACAGTTTGTAGAAATGTAAATGTAGAATATTTTTATTTAAATTCAGTTAATTAACATACAGTGTATTATTAGTTTCAGATGTAGAGAGTTCAGTGATTCATCAGTCTAATATAATACCCAGTGCTCATTACATCACATGACCCCCTTAATGTCCATCACCTAGTTACCGATTCCCCCCACCTCCCTCCCTTCAGTTTGTTTCCTATGATTAGGAGTCTCTTATGGTTTGACTCCCTCTCTGATTTCATCTTGTTTTATTTTTCTTCCCTCCCTTCCCCTGTGGTCCTTTGTTTGGATTCTTAAACTACATGTGAGTGAAATCATATGATAATTGTCTTTCTCTGATTGATTCATTTTGCTTAGCATAATACCCTCTGGTTCCATCCATGTCATTGCAAATGGCAAGATTTTATTTTTGATGGCTGAGTACTATTCCATTATATATATCATATTTTATATATATATATATATACATATATATCATATATTCTTTATTCATCTGTCAATGGATATCTGGGCTCTTTCCACAGTTTGGCTATTGTGGACTTTTTAAAATTTCAATTCAGTTAATTAACATATAGTGTATTATTAGTAGAAATTTTTTTTCCATATGGAAAAAGTTATGGGAATACCTCAGAAATTAAAAATATAAATACCATGTAATCCATCAATCCCACTTCAGGTTGTGTATCCAAAGGAAATAAATGCAAGATCGTGAAGAGATACCTGTATCCCCATGTTCATTATAGCACTATTCACCACAGCCAAGATATGAAAACAACCTAAATGTCCATCAACCAATGAATTGGTGGTGTGTGTGCGTGAATATTTTTGAGCCATGAGAAAGAAGGAAATCCTGCCATTTGCATCAGCATGGATGATACTTGAGGGCATTATGCAAGTGAAATATGTCAAAGACAAATACTGTATGATAGCACTTATATGTGGAACCTAAAAAAATCCAAACTCATAGAAGCAGAGAGTAAAGTGGTAGTAACCAGAGGCTGAGGGAGTGGGGAAAATGGGGAGATGGTCAAAAGGTACAAATATCCAGTTATAAGATGATTAAGTTTGGGGGGTCTAATGTACAGAATGATAATTATAGCTAATAATACTGTATTACATACTTAAAAGTTACTAGGAGAGTATATCTTACATATTCTCACCACAAAAGAAGATATGGTAATTATGTGATTTGATGGAAGTGTTAGCAAACAATAAGATTATAATTATTTTGCAAAACATAATTGCATCAAATCAACATGCTGTACATCTTAAACTCACACAATGTTATATGCCTATTATATTTCAAAAAAGCTGGAAAAAATACATAAACAAGCAAACCCAGTATCTCTTTCTGGTATTTTTTTTGAGGTCTTACATGCAGGTATTAGGTTGAGTTATACATAATTGCTGAAATATGATCATTTTGACCTACAAACAATTCAAGTTTATATCATTCAACCCACTGTTTTAGAGTATAATAGTTCTACACACAACAGGTCTGTTACAGAAAAACAGTAGTCCCTGCACACATACCTTCTCCTTTTCCCTTCCACAGAGACAACCACTTTCACCTCTTCTAGCTGATTATTTGGATATTTACCTTCATGTCTCTAAATAACAGGTCTGTATCTCTACTTCTTGACTTTTTCCAGGTAAATATTTTCTATGAACTTTTCACTTAGGAAAATGAGATTTTAATTCTTTCTTCCCCCAGCCCCGCCACACACATACCCTCTTTCCATTCCTTACCCTGCCAAAAATGTTGTATCATAATGTTGATAAGCTCAATATTTGGTGTTATGTTTTATAACCATGTAAATGCAATTCATAGCTGAGCTATGTATAACCAAACACTACATTTCGTTTCTTGAAAAAAAAACTTGTTTTCTTGGAGGTGAAGTTTTTGTTTGTGTAGGTGTTTATTTCTCCCTTAGTTTTCCATATACTTTTCACTAATTCAACCCAAATTTTTCTCTTCTTGCCTAAATCATTTCTCAAGAAGTTCAAATGCATCACAAATTCTGTTTTCTGAAGAAATCTCACCCCTGTGGCTGGTGCACAGTCATCATCGTGGGATGGCTTTCACCTCCCTCCCATGTTGGATCTCCTGCTTCCTGTACACACATCTTTCTCTCTCTTGGTTTAATCCCTCGTTTTGGTGGAGCACATCTTTATGTAGCTTTCTGATAAACGGGAAGCAAATTGTTTGAGACCTTTTATGTCTGAAAATGTCTTTATTCTGTCTTCATACTTGATTGATTGTTTGCCTGGATAGAAAATTCCAAGGCAGATATCATTTTCCTTCACTCCATTGCCTTCTTGTTCCACTGCTGTTGGTGATAAAGCTGAAGGACTCTCTCTCTCCCTCTCTCTCTCTCTCCTTGTACATCTTTTTTCATTCTTATCATTCATAACATTCACAGTGATGGGCTACACTGTGGACCTGCTCATCCACAGAACTGGGCTTTCAGTCTGGAAACTCTTACATCACAGTCAGGGGAAATTTTCTTCAATTATTTCTTCAATGACTTTCTACTTCCATTTTCTCTATTCTCTATTTCTGGAACTCCTATTACTTAGTTTCAATGTTTCCTGTAGTAGTTCTTTAATGTTTTTTATCCATTATCTCCTATTTTCCATCTCTTAGTCTTTTGCCCATTTTTCTGGATGATTCCCTCATGTGTATCTTCTAACTGCATTGGATTGAGGAGGAATCAGGAGGTCTGATACAGGGTTTTTATTTTATTTTATTATTTTTTAAGTAGGCTCCACACCTAGTGTGGACCCCAGCATTGGGCCTTGAACTCTCAACCCTGAGATCAAGACCTGAACTGAGATCAAGAGTCAGATGACTGAGCCAGCCAGGTGCCCCTGAGATCTGATATGTTTTAAACAGAGATAGGCAATTGCAGAACCCCTGAGGTATCCCATGTTGTAAATTTATGGACCCTCAGCCGTTCCTTTTGGCTTGGGAATTGGTACTCTTAAAACTCCTCCAAGCACTCTGCTACTCATGTATTTGCTTCCTACCTTCCCCAATCCTATTGCTGCTATTTTATCTCCCATTTGTCTTTTCCTTGTGCATTCAAAATACCATTTCCTGTCTTTTTAGTAGGGTTGCAGGAAGGAGACCAAAACCCTACTTTATGAATTTACAAAAAGTTGTCTAGGAGCACCTGGGTGGCTCAGTAGGTTGGGCAACTGATTCTTGATTTCAGCTCAGGTCATGATCTCAGGGTTGTAAGATTGAGCCCCACATCAGGCTCTGTGCTCAGTAAGGAGTCTGCTTGAGAGTGTCTCTCCCTCTGCCCCTCCCCCCACTGGTGCTTGCTCTCTCTCTGTCTCTCTCTCCCCCTCTCTTCCTAAGTAAGTAATGAATAAAATCTTTTTTAAAAAAGGTTGTCTAGGGGTGCCTGGGTGGCTCAGTCATTAAGCGTCTGCCTTCTGCCCAGGTCATGATCCCAGGGTCCTGGGATCGAGCCCCGCATTGGGCTCCCTGCTCCGCGGGAGGCCTGCTTCTCCCTCTCCCACTCCCTCTGCTTGTGTTCCCTCTTGCTGTGTCTCTCTCTGTCAAATAAATAAGTAAAATATTTTTTTTAAAAAAAGGTTGTCTATAATATCTACGCTGCAAATATTTTCTTCCAGTCTGATACTTGTTTTCTGCCTCTGTGTATAGTGTCCCCATAGACAGAGTTTTTCTTTTAACCTTTATAGTGACAAATATGGCAATCTTTTTGTCTGCTGAGTGTGAAATCTCCTAAGAGAAGACCTTACTACCATGCTTTCTAAGCACTTCTCCTTTAGGGGTTCAAGGTATCCTCTGGCCGACGCTGATTCTTTTTTTTTTTTTCTTTAAAGATTTTATTTATTTGACAGCGAGAGAAGGAACACAAGTAGGGGCAGTGGGAGAGGGAGAAGCAGGCTTCCCGCTGAGCAGGGAGCCCAATGCGGGGCTCGATCCCAGGACCCCGGGATCATGACCTGAGCCGAACAAAGGCAGATGCTTAACGACCGAGCCACCCAGGTGCCCTGGCCAACACTGATTCTAATAAAGTCAGAACTCTAAAAGTCTACCCACCCCTTCCCTGAGAACCTTCATTCCACTAGATGGCAAGTCTCTGATAATTTGGGGGAATTGCAATTGACCTACATGCTCCACCCTCCCCAGTTAGAAATGCAAAGCCCACGTCCCTAGACAAGATGCATGTTGTGTCCTCAGCAAGAGCGCACCCATCCCCCAATCACGACATGATTCTGCCTCTTGGGGCAAAATCCCCTGTGTACCTCTGCCCCTCTCCAAGTGGGCTTCGTTAGCCATGCTACTCCAGGCCATGTTCCCACTGGATGCAGCTCTGTAGAGGAGAAAAGCCTGCTCCCGATGCACTCAGACAGGGCTTGGCTTGATGCCATTTGTAAGCAGTGACTGATAAATCCAAAGCTTTGGATCAGATAAAACTTTGATAAATGGTTTCTTAGTGCACTGGTAGCAATACCTACTCTTGTCTACTCTGAGCCACCTGCTACAACCAGCTTCATTTTGTTTAATCAACAACACAGGCAACAATGCTTGAAAACCATCACGCTGGCGAGAGATGGTAGAGATAGTCCCCCTGCTGAAGGGGACCGTGAGACAGAAAAGTACAAAAACTCACAGCCCTGTTCAGAAACCCCAGTGCCCAGCTAATGCAGCTCATATTTTTCCATCTTGGGTGTCTGAATAGGAAAAAAGGGGGCATCATGTGTTGGACCACAAGAGACCCCTGGACCTGTACACATCCCCTAGCTGGGTACATCTCACCCAGCTTTGGTTCACCTGCACCCAGAGCAAGTGGTACCGCAGCCCTGGCTCTCCTCAGAAAGAAGAAAAGCCCACCCCATCTCCCTCATGTTGGGAAAAGCACAGCTCTGGCCTCATCTTATCCGTGACATCGGGCCTATTCACGCACATACCCCGCTCCATGCATAAGAATCATCCAAATAAAGAAGTTGTGTTGGCCTAGCAAAGAAGCAAGAAATTTGTGCCTATTCACGAGGGAAAAAGCATTTGAAAAGCCGAAAAGTTCTCAAAAAATGCAGGTGCACAATTCAGTCTTGCTCAGGCCCCACACCAATTAGGGCAACTCCACACATGGGGCACCCCACCAATAATTTCGGAGTCTTCCCCCACAGACTAGGAATCTTGTCTCGTCAGCCCTCATCACTTTCCATGGGGATGAATAAAAGGATACAATTTTCCCAGGAAAGAAGTTATGTGAGGAGATGAGATGAGCAGACCTACTCAGCCTCTTGTTCACAGCTCCTGGCAGACGCAATCTTGGGCAGGCCCAACACAACTCTGGCCCAACATCCTTGGGCTTGAAAATTCTCTGAATCTGTTGTTTCCTCTGTAAAATGGAGAAAGAGTAGCCCAGGCTTGGGAGACTGCAAAATCTGATTTCCAAAGCCCAGCTCTGCCACTAACTTGCTATGCAACTCTGGGCAAGTTAACATACTTCTCTGAGCTTGATTCCTTATCTGTAAAACAGAGACTTACATTTCAAGGTGTATTCATACACTTCGGCATTCAGGAAATAATTATTCAACTCTTGCTGAGCTCCAGGCAGTGTTCTAGGTGCCGGGGATGGTGGTGAACAAATGTCTGAACTATACAGGGTGCAGTGCGGCATATAGGTGCTAAGCAAATAATGACTGCTATTACTCTTACTATTGCTAATGAGTTTTGTCATGAGAAGCAACTGGGATTAAAGGATGTTAGTGCATTTTATAAGTATAAAGCTCTCGGCAGACATTAACTAATATTATTTCTTCTATGGGTCAAACTCTAAGAGAAAGTCAATTGGTTACCCTCGGCTTCTTTCATTGTTCCAAGATAGTTGTCGTCAATTCTTGCTACATCTCCTGTCTAACTGAACACAGCCATCTTGGGATTCGTGCCCTGATTGGGCAGAGGGAACATCAACTTTCCTCTCCCTCCCTCCAAGTCCCAAGGTGCCTTACATTTCTCTGCTCACTGTGGCTTTAAGCATAAATACCAGGATATAAATATATACATATACATATGTACATATATGATAAATGTGTGCGTATATATGTAAATATATGTACCTATGTATATGTGTATATGTGTGTGAATGTATATGGGTAGACAAATGATAGATGGACTGACAGATGATGGTAGATGATAGATAGATGATAGATAAAGATCCATGATTCCTTATCTACAGTAAAGGCTCTTTAAGGAAAGCCCTAGGGTGTTGAATTGCTCTACAAATCTAAACTGAACCAATCTTGCCCCTAAAAGAGGCTACAGAGAAGAAGAAAAGGGGGAAGAAAAGAGTCAGTTGGTATTGCTGTTACCAACCCCAGCAAGCCATCAAGCTATATTAGCCAAACACTGAGTAGAAACGCCATAGCAAAATCAAGGTTGGGCCACAGTAATTGTGAATGGCTCAGGACTCAAGTTACTTAAGTGATTGATCTCTCTTTGAAGAGAAGCACCTTGCCTGTGGGCTTTTGTCCAAGCATGATAAGTGGCTGGGACTAGAAAGGCATGCATGGAGGAGAGAGAGCAAGTCCATGTTCTTGCAGAAGGTGAGTGGTCAGTCCCTGCGGGCCCCGAGGCAACACCAAAGGTCACCATTGCCGGATGCCTGTTGCAATGGCCAGCAAGTCACTGTGGAGCATCCTCCTGCCCTAGCCCCATGGCTGTCTGGGTCCTTCCAGCATCCTTCCAGTGCCCACAAACCAAGTAGCAACAGACACATCTGGGAGACTTTCAGGCACTGCTCCCTCCCTTGAAGGTGGCAGAGGGAACACGGCCCTCACTCCACCCCCAGTCACCATGGTAAAGTCAGGATGGGAACCCAAAACCCCATTTTTGTACTTAATTTCCATTGATTAAAAAAATATGTAAATGCAAAGATGTTGACACTATTAAGCCATTATGGTCTATTGTGCAATTATTTCTTTGATAGTTCATGACGGCTCAATTGGAGGCATAATGGACTATTATGCAATGACATCTCTGCTGAGTTTTTTTGCTTGTTTTCCTCTTTTCCTTAATTTTCTTTCCTTCATCTTCCCTCCTTTAAAAAAAAGAGAGAGAATTTTTCATTTGCAGATCATTGACTTTTTAATGTCAGATTATTTACTCAATAGTCAATAACGATGCCTTTGGATTCATTATGGGCTATCGTGTAAATAGCTAATTGCATTAATTACAGCCTTTTTACAAATGTTTAGTTTGCAGCTCATCACACCCATGGTCTGTGTAATTGCTGCTAGCGGGGCTGATGGGCAGGCATAAGCCCTGGGTGTCTGCTTGGTGACAGGGAGACGTCTGTTGCTTTTGTTCCAACCTGACCAAGTGGCAACCATTAACCACATCTGTTGGGGGGGGAGGGTGTGTGCACATGTGTGAGTGTGTGGGGGGGGACACATGCATGTGTATAGAGGGAAGCTGTGGGTGTGTGCATTTGTTGATTACCTCACTTCATATTTATAAAAAAATGACAGGTGATTATTCCTATGCAGCAGAAAATTCAGCTTTGCAAAATATAATGTTAATTCATAAAAGACTCTTTCCACTTTTTCATGACTGGGAAAGACCAACATGTTAACAGATAGTGTGTTCCATGAGGCCTTTTCCCTTTGCAGATTGTAGCTAGTGGAGAATGGACTCAGGCCCTGGCTATGTACAGGACATATTTATTTTCTGCCCTGAGTCAGCTGGGATTCACTTGTGGCTCCTTAGATCAAAATGCCCATTCCCTGCTCTTGATGTGTTCTCCTTTCTAAGCTCCCACACCTACCTGTTCTCTGAGCCTCAGACCCACCGCAGCCCCTTCCTTCATTGTCCCGTATGGTTCCGAATTTTTCCTGCTCTTACTCTTCCCCAGGACCACTTCATACTCTGTCTGCTTGGGCTAGACAGTCCCTGACCAAGTTGTTAGCCAAATGGATTGCCTTGCATGTCAGGGGTTCGGCAGTATGTTCAGAATTTGGCAAAACAAAAAATAAAAAGTCTTGGTCACTCTTTAAAGACAATTCATAACACCTCCCAGTTATCAGATTGCATTAGTATCTTGAGTAAGGAAACACAGAAGTGATGGTGCCCTACACCAGCAAAAGCTATCCTCCACAAAGAAGGCTAGCGCCCCCGCAAGTGTGCTGGGTATGAGGCTTACCTACAAATGAACCACTAGCAAAATATCCATCCAGTCCTCATCTCCACCCAGTATGGAACCTATGAAAGAACCACAACCAATCTTCATAAGCCACTGAACCTGAAAATAGCATTCATCAATCAGGCAAACACCATCTCATGCTCATTTTAATGTATACCTTCCAAAATCTCACTGAACTGGACATCACTAAAAAGAGTTCAAAATTAACAAGACTTCCTGAACATGACAGATAAAAATGATTTTCTTTCCTACCTTAAAAAAAAAAAAAAAGCTGGTGTTGGGGATTTATACAAAAAGCCAATTTCTGGGTTAGGTACTAAAGGCCAATAAGGTGATTTTGTCCAGTACCCCCCTCCTTCTGTGACTATGTCCATTTGTCTTAGACAATAAGATCTATCTTCCTAACTGGGAGCGAGAACGTGATCCATAGACACACAATCCTCACGTGGATTCTGCTGTGCACTGAAGCAGGAAAATACATGCAGATATTAAAAAGCATTTTCAAAATTTAAAGTCAGAAATGCAAAGGTTTGAAAGGTTATCCTCCAAAGAACTAGAAAGTTTAGTTGCCCCAGAGACTAGTCCTCAAGCATTCTAGAAGCCAAAACTTTTTCAGGAATGTGGGGGGAAAGCCTCAGATGGTGTCTATCAGGGGTCACGTGACCCCGGCGTGGCCAGTACAGAAGTGGTCCCTTCTACTTGCTCAGTGGTGTCGACGTGTTGGAGGTCCTCAGGCCTGGCATTTGAGCTGAGCAGGCTGGTGCAATACCCCATAACTGACTCCTGCTATCCACCTGCGTTGTCCCTCCAGAATGTTTTCCTCTTTTATCTGGTAACTTTTGAAATACTAATGGTTAGTGATAATTCTAACATAACTTTAAGAGCAAAAGAAAATAAATATGTCCAGCCTGGGAGACAAAGGAGAAAAATATACACAGGATTAGTTTAGATGAGATTGTGACCGTTATCATTCAACTGGGAAAAGAATCCAGAACCATAACGTAATAAAGAGCATTATATTTTATATGGTCCCGTTGTTTTAACATAAGAGATAAATGTCACACCTCTCTTATATATCAACTCTAGGTGCTCAAATCTATTCAAATGGTTCCACTAAAATTTGGAGATATGGAGGAAAGAGAGAAAGAGAAAGAGAACAAGAAAGCTTGCCAGCTGGAAAGTTCATTGCACTTCTGAGTCTTTCTTGCAAGAGTCAGAAACCAGTGCCAAGATAGTTTAAGTTAAAAAGTGGATTTACCAAAGAGGGGAAAAAGTTAATTTATCAAGAACACCCTCTGGGTGTCTCATGGAATCAAATCCAAGAGTGGTCTGGGTCTCAGGAGTCCTGGGAGGCAGAACATTCAGGACCCTCACCCTCTCAATGCTATTCCTTCTGCTCACTGCTTCCGTCTCCCTCTCTCTACCAAAGTGGGCTGCCAAGCACACCCATGTTTCCACTGCTGGAGAGAAACAAACTTGTCTCCCTGGATCCCAAATCCAAAAAAAAAAAAAAACCCTCCACCTGTTTTGTGCCTACCACTGTAATCATTAGAATCATAGCTGACCACAGGGCCATAGAATGTTGAGAAAGAGAAAGGATGGAACAGATTCTGCAAGAGGGAGAGTGGGATATGCAGAGAAAACAAGTATTCTCTAGACACAGGCAAGACTTCCACCGGTAGTCATCCTGACCATCTGCCAATTATCCATGACCAAGCGTAGTTGGTGAGCAGCAACAGGGACAAGCTAAACCAGAGTTTCAGACAATCAGCAAGCCTTTGCCAAACCCTTGCAACACAGACCAGCAGGAAAGGTGAAACAGCTCCTGAACTCATGGAGGTTGGGGTCTCTGGGTAGAGAGGGAGATTCCCACCTAGCGCTGCTAGAGACAGAGTGGATGTAATTGGCACGTTTTGTGGTGTCAATTGGTGGTAACAGCCACATAATTGAGCCTGGTCAGAGGGTGGAGAGATAGCAGATGGTGTCAAAGGGGATTTGTATGTGCCGCTCTCAGAACAGAGGCTCGGGGGCAAAGTGAAAGGGAGGGGCAAGGGGGAGTTCCTGCCTGCAGATCTCCTGGAGTTCATGGTGTAGTAAGTGGGTCCACCCCCCGAAGGCCAATGCCACATGTTACCTAAAATCCCTGATGAAAAGGTACTGTCCCTCTACCAGTCTCCTGGCAAGTGTACATAATACTATTTCCCCTAAGACCTTGGATAGTTCCTTATATAACTTCCCAGAAAAATGGGCCAAACTGGACTTGGAATTTGGGGGAGGTTCAGAGAAGCAAATATTCCTGTCCAAAGACATAGCTTGGGGACCCCTAAGGCTTCAAACCATCGTCCCTGCAAGTCACAGATTTTTCCCAGGTGCCCATCACCAGCTCAATACCAAGAAATTGCAATGGCTGCTTTGTGAAAATGGTCCTTCTCCTTACACACACCTGCTAGATGTGCTGGGTGATGGAGGGACCTCACTTGAAGAAAACCCAAAATTGATTTATCAGAGGCAAGTGGGGGTGGTACTCATATCATGCAAGATGAATCATACCATAAATAATTCATTTCAGAGTCCTCTTCAATACCAAGATCCCATGCAGCTTTTAAAATAAGAACCAGTTACCAAAAGTTTGTTTCTCCTGCAAAGTTTTGGGAATATCAAAAGACACCATATAATCAGAGTATTTAGGACTCCAGGAAGACTGGAGCTGAAAGCGGCCATAAGAATATCCCAGCTCATTGATGTTTAAATTCAAGTTTTCCCTGTGACACTTGTCAAAAAGACCCTCACGTGCCTTCCCAGACATTCTGACTCCCCAGGCCTGGGGCAGACCAGATAAGCATGATGCTGGAGAGCCAAGAGTCATACTTTGAGAAACCCTGTGCCCACCACTTAGGAAAAAGAAGCCCCGAGACCTTCAGGGACTTCCAGAGTCACACGCAGGCTTGGCGGAGGCAGGACTAGAACCCAGGGCTTTGACACCCCAAACCTTGCCTCTACCTCCTGACTGCTTCTCTACACTGTCTAAATGATTAATGGCTTCAACAACAAGAATATTTTATCTCTAATTCTAATAAGCAGCAATTATTTCCCAGAGGGCGGGGCAAATAGAATATAAAGCAGAAGATAAGGATGTTTTATAAATTGGAAGAGAAGCCTCCAGTCTCATATTAATCCACACAACTTTACTCCAAGACAATTGCATTTATGTATTTAATTTTATTTATTTATTTTGCTTTGAAACAGTAGACTGAAAGCAAATGATATAGAAGAAAATCAAATGAAAGCCCAAGCCCTCCTCCAAAAAAGAATACGAAGCAAACTTTTAATGCAGATGATACTGGAACAATTTAATAGCTAAGTGACCCATGATTTTTCTTAACATATATCCTCCCTCATTAAGGGAGAGAGAGAGAGAAGAAAGGAGCTAAGAAATCTCTTTGAGAACCAATGGATTCAGTGCCATTTCTTTTTCTTTTACTTAATTTTCCAGGTATCTCAGCATGATCTGAATAAATTATGCTGACAATACCATAATATAAATGATAAATCATCAACACAGTTTTAGTGATACATTGCATGAAATGTAAATAATAACCAGGACTGCTAATTGGCTGACTTCTTAAGAACAAAGCTGTAGCCTCGTGACTCCACCAGTCTAGGCTTAGTCATTAAGCATTTCTGCTGGTAAGCTGTTTCTGCTGGCTCGGACAGGAAAGCACAGCCCTGCAGACAAACCTCTGTGTGGAAGTTCTTTTGGCCTGAGAGCATGGTGAGTCATGGGTGATGTTTCTTTGTCGCTCCAGAGTGCCAGTGGGCTGGGATCTCACCTTGCTTCCACCGAGAAATCATGTACCCCTAAAAGAAGCAGCAAGAGTTTAAAAGGAAAACCTCTTTGTGTCAGTTATGTTGCCGAATCTTCTCGAAAAACTCTTCTGACTCATTTTGATTTCTTTTTTTTTCACTTTGATAACGATTTGATTACAACTTCATTTGACCAGAAACATAAGCTGTTTCTATGTGCTTCTTATTTTGAAAATACCTTGTTAGCATTCATCATATGTTTATGGAGCTTAAAAATATATTTTGTTTCGTTTTCCCAAACAAATCCTTCTGCTTTCTGACAGGGTTGAGATTTTTATCTACAGTGTTCCTACTGTGTCAAACAATGTCTTGAGGAAAAAAAATAAATAACCTGCTGAATGGTGGGCACATTCATACATTCAACTGAGAACACCAGACGCGGGTCTCGGTCCTGGGGGGGGACATGGAGTAAAGGCCAAGTTTCCATCCCCAGGGTCTCACGTTCTTGGGGTGGGGGACAGGTAGAGAGTAAAGAAAGATAAACAGACTGAAACAATGTAGGGTGATGGGATAGAGAGTGACAAGTATGATGGATCATGAGAGGAAGCCTCCATGAGGAGGTAGCACTTGAGTTGAACCTAGGGGGACCCGAAGGAGCCAGCACGCACACATCTGGAGAAAGGTTGTTTCAGGCAGAAGGGAGAGCACGTGCAAAGGCCCTGAGGCTGGAGCAGCCTGTTGAGTATGAGGGAGGTTAAAAAGAAAAAAGAAGAGACCAGGGAGGTAGCAGCTAAAGAATTGGCTCCTCCGTGTGGTCAGGATTCCACCCCAGGGACCATTCAGTGGAAAGAGCAGTTTTCTTCTGCTTCACCTGGGGTTCTTGCACAAGTGTCCCCCCTCCCTAAGCTTCTACTTCATGTGATACCTTCTATCACCAGAGCTATGATTTCCAAGCGTCTCTCAATGCAGCTCCCATACCCTGTCTTCTCCTAGATCCTTAGGCTTGGGATTGGCATTCATGCCCTCCTCAAACCTCTTGGCTTCCTAAGAGTAGGGCCACCCTGCCTAAAGCTTGGCCATCCCACTATAAATGTGATCCAGCTCCCGGTTGGGCCCGGATGCCACCACAAAGGACCGGGCCTGGAGGATGGTTTCAGTGTTCACTGTAACTTTGGGATTGAGGCACCAAAGAGACCAACCGAGGACCCTCCCCCCAAATTGGGGGCTGGTGCATTGCTACCAACCACACACATACCCTGGCCTGTTGGTCCTTGCTCATCCTGGCAACTCATCACCTCTAGGGTGAGAACATAACAGGTGAAGTCCTTGACCCCTGAAAGTGGGGCCTTCGATGCATTCCTTGAAGAATTCCCTTAAGTGGCTTACAGTGGAGGAAGACTTGAAGGAAAGCTCTCAAGAATAAGGAACAACCCCTAAATATTCCTCCTTCAGATGGGCTAGAAGCCCTGGTTCCTTCCAGGGGTTAACTGGGACATTGGCTGGAGTTGGCCCACAGCCAGACAAGGGTGGATTTTACTGTCAAAAACTATCAAGATGGGGACTATAGCCAAAGAGAAGTGCTGCAGGATTTAGCAACTCTCTTCTTGCTGCTGTCATGTCTAGTCCCCCACCCCACCACCATCAAAACCATTTACAAAGCACTCCATCTGCATAGAGCTCCAATTTAGGCCTGGGACAGAGTGAGTCAAGCAGACAAAAGGTCCTCATCACAGAGGTGAGGGTCCATTAGGGACAGACAGTAATAAAGCCGATGAGCTAGTTAAGGCAGGCATTATGCCAAAAGGCAAAGATACAAAGTATTTACATTAAATGCAGGCAGAAGGGTCAGAAGATTCCAGTAGGGACAACAAGTAGAAAAAGACGGCCTTATGTAAGTGAGGAACAATTCTTCCATTTGGATCCCTAAGTCTTCCTTATCCAATGGAGCGTCATATCCACTGGATTAAAAGACAAAAGATGATCATTCATTTATTTAATTTTGATATTAAAAATGTAGACCAGACTTCTAGATCAAGAGCAAGATTTTCCCTGCCCTTGCCCTCTAAATGCAACTAAATGCCATGGAAACAATTCAACAGGCAATGATAAAAGGACTCCAAAAGCTGGAAAGAAGAGGGTGGGCTGGTCAGGAACCTCAGAACTTGAATGACAACATGGTGAGTTCCCTCAGATTTGCTTTGTATCTCCCATGTATTTCCAGACTAGGTTTCAGGGAAGCCTGCAACCTGGAACTGTCAACAGGTCTATAAGCACATGCATACACACACACACACACACACACACACACACACACACACACACGATGCCAAAGGATTGGGAAAAGAAAAACCCAACAAAGACCTAGTGGGAAATCCCAAACCCCTCCACATCTTAGGCCATGAGGAACAGTCTCAAGGTAAGAGTGGCAGTGGTAAAGCCAGGTGTCCCAACACTAATTTTACAACGAGAGTCCAGGATAGTCTGATCTGTCCTCCTATCAGCAGCAAAGCTCCAGGATATTCCAGACTCCACTCCATAACCAGGTATCCATGGGCAATCCAATCTATAACAAGCACCAGCAGCAGCAAAGGCCTCTTTCCCCCCAACCTCCAACCAGAAGAATGAGATGCAGGCCTGCTAGCTTCAGCCTGTCATCCTCAGAAGGTCACCCAGCAGCAGCACGCATCGCTGGGAAACATGTCTGGTCCCCACAGATTAAACTAGCAAAGATTGATGGGGATCCCCAGAAGGATCCCCAGAAAAATGAAGAAGGCCAGGACAGCATTTCAAGGGCTCAGAAAAGTAAACTGTCTTTGGAACTTAAGTCCACAAAATTAGGCCAGAAACTGCACACTAACCCAAACAGAGTGACTGCCTGCTAAAATAGATCTAAATAGGATCAAGTATCTTCTAACATAATGATCAAAATGAATAAGATATAATCTAAATTCACTCCCCATACCAAGAACCAGGAAGCTCATAGTCTGAATGAAGGAAGATGATTAACTAGTGTCAATACCAAGCTGAATGAGACGTTGACTTATCTGACAAGGATTTTAGAGCAACCGTTATAAAAATGTTTCAGCAATCAACTACAAATTCTCATGAAACAAGAAAATAGAAAATAAAAGCAAAGAAATAGGAGTTACAAAAAAATAACTAAATAGAAATTACAGAACTGAAAACCACATAATACAAATACAAATCTACTTATGGGCTCAGTAGTAAGTTGAAGATGACAGAAAATAGAAGCAATGAACTTGAAGAAAAATCAATAGAATTTACACAATTGGGACAACTGAGAGAAAAAAATTGAAAGAGCCTCAGGGATCTGCAGAATGATAACAAAAGACCCAACATTCATATTGTCAGAGTTCCAGAAGGAAAAGAAAGATAGTGGAACTGAAGTAGTATCCAAAGAAACATTAGCTGAAAACTTCCCAAATTTGGTGAAAAACACAAACCTGCAGATTCATGAAACTGAACAATCCAATTAGAAATAAATGCAAAAACATGCACACCAAGACAGATAACTCTGGCTTTTCAAAAATTCAAAGCCACTTCACCTTTATAAAAGACCTACATAGTGCCTATTTTTGCTAACTGAAAGAAATCTAATCAAGATTTTAGCTTTTGCCAAAAAAGGCAAAAAGTGGAAATAGTATTCAGTGTTTGTTTTGCAGCAAGCCATTATAAAGGCATCACAGACCCTAAGCAGCAAGAGTGGCACCGCCAATCTCCTTCCCTGGGAATCTCAGCATCTCAGCATCAAGCCACCATAGCTTTGAACTATCTCTGAGCATCTGTGTTTTATCACGACTTACTTTATGTATTTGTTAGCAAGATGTGTTTTAAGTTATCAGAAAACAATAAGGGAGGTTATTTTGGGGGTCTAGAATGGTCAAAAATTCCATATAAATTAATGGTAATTGCTTGTTTGGTTTATGCCATTTTTGTTTACAAAAAAATTTCATAGGACCATTCTACTTTCAGATAGTAGGGGAAACCTGTAATTAAAATACTGAAAACTAAAGACGACAAAAATAACCTTTAAAAAGTTCAGAAAGAGGGGGGGTGGAGCAAGATGGCGGAGGAGTAGGAGACCGGGATTTCGTCTGGTCTCAGGAATTCAGCTGGATAGGGATCAAACCATTCTGAACACCTACGAACTCAACAGGAGATCGAACAGGAGAGTAGCAACAACTCTCTGAACAGAGAAGCGACCACTTACTGGAAGGTAGGACGTGTGGAGAAGTGAATCCGAGGTGATATTCGGGAGGATAGCCGGCGGGGGAGGGGCCTCCGCCGGCCCCTTCTGGCAAGTGATAGAGCCGCGGAGCACAAAATCGGAACTTTTAGAAGTGGGCTCCGCTGAGGGACGT
>NW_027397123.1:7060125-7075153 GCF_003265705.2 Callorhinus ursinus | reverse complement strand
CATGAGAGATGATGGACTCTGAAAAACAAACTGAGGGTTCTAGAGGGTAGGGGTGTGGGGGGATGGGTTAGCCTGGTGATGGGTATTGAGGAGGGCACGTTTTGCATGGTGCACTGGGTGTTATGAACAAACAATGAATCATGGAACACTGCATCAAAAACTAATGATGTAATATATGGTGATTAACATAACAATAAAAAAATTTAAAAAAAAATACCATCCACTTTTTTCAAAGAAATGGAACAAATAATCTTAAAATTTGTATGGAACCAGAAGAGACCCAGAATAACCAGAGGAATACTGAAAAAGAAAAGCAAAGCTGGCGGCATCACAATTCCGGACGTCCAGCTCTATTACAAAGCTGTTATCATCAAGACAGTTTGGTACTGGCACAAAAACAGACACATAGATCAATGGAACAGAATCGAGAGCCCAGAAATGGACCCTCAACTCTATGGTCAACTTATTTTTGACAAAGCAGGAAAGAATGTCCAATGGCAAAAAGACAGTCTCTTCAACAAATGGTGTTGGGAAAATTGGACAGCCACATGCAGAAGAATGAAACTGGACCATTTTCTTACACCACACACAAAAATAGACTCCAAATGGTTGAAAGACCTAAACGTGAGACAGGAGTCCATCCAAATCCTAAAGGAGAACACAGGTAGCAACCTTTTCGACCTTAGCCGCAGCAACTTCTTCCTAGAAACATCGCCAAAGGCACGGGAAGCCCGGGCAAAAATGAACTATTGGGATTTCATCAAGATAAAAAGCTTTTGCACAGCAAAAGAAACAGTCCACAAACCAAAAGACAACCGACAGAATGGGAGAAAATATTTGCAATTGACATATCAGATAAAGGGCTAGTATCCAAAATCTATAAAGAACTTATCAAACTCAACACCCAAAGAACAAATAATCCCATCAAGAAATGGGCAGAAGACATGAACAGACATTTCTCCAAAGAAGACATCCAAATGGCCAACAGGCACATGAAAAAGTGCTCCACATCGCTCGGCATCAGGGAAATCCAAATCAAAACCTCAATGAGATACCACCTCACACCCGTCAGAATGGCTAAAATTAACAAGTCAGGGAACAACAGATGTTGGCGGGGATGTGGAGAAAGGGGAAACCTTCTACACTGTTGGTGGGAATGCAAGCTGGTGCAACCACTCTGGAAAACAGTGTGGAGGTTCCTCAAACAGTTGAAAATAGAGCTACCGTTCGATCCAGCAATTGCACTCCTGGGTATTTACCCCAAAGATACAAATGTAGGGACCCGAAGGGGTACGTGTACCCCAATGTTTATAGCAGCAATGTCCACAATAGCCAAACTGTGGAAAGAGCCAAGATGCCCATCGACAGATGAATGGATAAAGAAGAGGTGGTATATATACACAATGGAATATTATGCAGCCATCAAAAGGAATGAGATCTTGCCATTTGCAACGACGTGGATGGAACTGGAGGGTGTTATGCTGAGTGAAATAAGTCAATCAGAGAAAGACATGTATCACATGACCTCACTGATATGAGGAATTCTTAATCTCAGGAAACAAACTGAGTGTTACTGGAGTGGTTGGGAGTGGGAGGGATGGGGTGGCTGGGTGATAGACATTGGGGAGGGTATGTGCTACGGTGAGCGCTGTGAATTGTGCAAGACTGTTGAATCACAGATCTGTACTTCTGAAACAAATAACGCAACATATTTTAAGAGAAAAGAAAAAGAAGAAGATAACAGAGAGGAAGAAAAGGGGAGTATGTCAGAGGGGGAGACGAACCATGAGAGATGATGGACTCTGAAAAACAAACTGAGGGTTCTAGAGGGGAGAGGGGAGGGGGATGGGTTGTCCTGGTGGTGGGTATTGAGGAGGGCACGTTCTGCATGGAGCACTGGGTGTTATGAACAAACAATGAATCATGGAACACTGCACCAAAAACTAATGATGTAATATATGGTGATTAACATAACAATAAAAAATAAAATAAAATAAAAAAATAAAACATGGTCTTACCATACAATCCAGAAATTGCACTTCTGAGTATCTACCTAACTTATTTGAAAATATGTGTCCATGCAAATCCTGCACATGAATGCTTATAGTGAGTTTATTCTTAATTACCAAATACTTGAAGGAACCAAGGTGTCCTTCAGTTAATGAATAGATAAACCGTGGTACATTTATACATTGGAATACTAATATAAGTAATAAGTAAACAAATGAGAAGAAAAGGCAAATCTTTTATGCAGAAGAATTCCAAATAATTTATGTAGATACTCTGCCCTCAAAGAAAGGGAGCATAACCCCATTCCTTAAACGTAGGTAGTTCATAGTGAGTCCTTTTGACAAGTGCAGTATGGAAAGGAGGAAAATGAGTTCTTTATAATGGAGAAACCTGACACACTACCTCAACCAGGTGATGAAGGTCAACATCAACAGTGATAACTCATGTTGATAGAATGTACCCTTGACACGATGTGATGAAATGTCACTTTACCTCTGTGGTCCTCTTCCCCAAAACCCAATCTAATCCTGATAAAATCTACCCAGTCTAATGATAAAAACATAAGACAAATTCCAGTAGACAGCTGTTCTACAAAGACAAATACTCCTACTAACTGTCAAGGTCATCAAAAACAAGAAAAGTCTGAGAAACTACTATATCCTACAGGAGCCTAAGGGGACATGACAACTAAATGTAACATGGCATCTTAGATGGAGTGCTGGAACAGAAAATGAACATTAGGTAAGCACTAAGGAAATCTGAATAAAGTATGAACTCTAATTAATATTTTAATCAATAGCAATTCACTTAGTGTAACAAATTTACCATACTAATGTAAGATGTTAATTATAGGGGAAACTGGATGTGGGGTATATGGGAACTCTGTATTTGGGAACTATCTTCTCAATTTTCCTGTAAATCTAAAGTTTTTCTAAAATATAAATTCTATTTTTTAAAATGTAGTCATTTTATGTCACTCTAATGTTCCAAACCTTCCAACAGCTTTCCTTTGAACATAGAATCAAATCTCAACTACCTTGAAGACCTCATCTTATTGCCTTTGTAAACCTTCATTCACAACTATCCAGCCATACTGGTGTCCTCCCTGTTCCACTAACACTTCACTCCCACTCCATTCAGGGACTTTGTTCATATGAGTCCTTCAGCCTCGCACATTCTCCCACAGCCACCTTTTTCTTTTGCTCACTATTGCATTCTTTGGCTCTCTAATAGCACCTGGAACATAGTACCTTCTCACCGGTTGGATGGATTGGTGGATGGATGGATTAATGAACATGACAATCTCAATATCAGACCAATGATAATTGAGTTTTATGAGCTGTCAAAGGCTAATCTCATTGTCATTGCCTATGAAGTGTTCTGAAGACTCACAGAAGACTCAAATTGCACAGTCAGGATTTCATTTTATTAATGAGATATTGGTACAATTTTTAGAAATTGTTTTACAAGCAAAAATATCCACATGGCCTAGAAGTGCTACGGGCCTCTGTTTACATACCTCTTATTCTTAGACCTTACCCTGACTTCCAAAAACTTCCTAATTTAATGGTCTGATCACGTCAATCCAAAGCTAAACAATTTAGATAAACAACCAGTTATATCATCTGAATGAAGTCCATTAGATCTCTTGATAGAATTTCCAGTAGCAGTGGAAATTTATTTGCTTTCTAGACAACATCACCTAAAATTAAAAGGAAGAAGTTTCAGAGGTACTCAGCTATGTAGAAAATAAAGTTTACAATAATTCACAGGGTATAGCTTAACCTCCAGTAGCTTGTAGTCAAGAACAGAGACATGAACAGGGAGGAATGTCCAGATGATTGAACAAAACCACTGTAAAGGTAATAGATAAGGTTAAACATGTCTTATGTATACAAACCAATATAAAGCCCAAATTCACTACCTGCACTAATTTAACATTCCTTACAATTTCATAATTTCTTTGGCAACAAACGTCAGTTTTCAGAATTATTATCTAAAGTAATAGATGTTTGTGTGATAGTTTATACAAAGGTGTACCTGAAGGACATAATTAAGCAAATCCTGCTTCAATCACTTCATTTGGGAGGTCTAACTAGTAAGGAGCATTTTGTTTTGAATATTTCAGGAGAGATAAACAAAAGGTCTGGGAAAAGTAGTGAAAGTATGAGACACCATTATTATGTACACACTAAATGAAAACTCAGTTGGTTTCTTGACATACAGGCAATCAAACCCAAAGAAAACTTTGTATGATGATGGTCTAGTCTGGAATCTTGAATGCTTCTTTACCCCCTCTGTACTTCAAAGCCAGTCTTGCATGCCAAAATGTCTCACATTTGAGCAGCATCAGCCTGAAATAATTCTAACTCTAGAGAAGACAAGCAAGCAAAAAAAACCAAAAAACAAAAAAACAGGGAAATATTTTCTATGTATGTAATTATTTTACATGTTGATCTCAAGCCCTTTATTGTCTGTTGTACATGGGGAATCATCATGGATATTCAACAGGATTTTCTGGTTTAAAAAAATGCAAAATGAGTTTGAAACCAAGGCCTAAACCATCTTTGTTTAAATGCCTGGTCTTATGTGTATTATTATGCCAGTGCATTCACAAGCAGAGACTGCTTCACTTGAAGAACCTCTTGATGCCAAAGCAGGTATGAGGAGTTATTAATAAATAAAATCTGTGTTTCAATATCATCTTTTACCCTCAGATGTTCTTTTTACCATCAAAGCCATTACAAAGTTAACCTGTTAATCCCAAAGGAGAACCCTGTGACCCAGTGACCTAATTCAATTAGAATATCCATGTTACAGGAAGAATGGGGGACTTCCTCAGCATCACTATGGATTCAGGATAATTCCTGCCAGTGGATATAGTTCAGAGAGGGACAAATGGCCATTCCCCTTGGAAGGAGCTGTGAATGTCAAAGCTTACATCACCAGTAACATTTTATTTATTTTTATTTTTTAAATGAATTCCATACCTTCAAACAATTGTGTCTATGACACCACACAAAACAACAATTAATTCATTTTCTCACTCTTTCTATAATCAAAGGGGTGTGATTGCCAATCAAACTTGTAGGTCATCCTGAGATGATCACCATTAGCTGAATTAATATACTTTAAGACAAGAACTGACACTTGATGGTTTCTTTATCTTTCAGATACTTCTTAGGAAAATTCATTATTTTCCATTAAAGATTTTGAAATACTTAAAATAGTTGTAAAAGTCCTTGTTCTTATTTTTTTAATTTTTTATTGTTATGTTAATCATCATACATTACATCATTAGTTTTTGATATAGTGTTCCATGATTCATTGTTTGTGCATAACACCCAGTGCTCCACACAGAACGTGCCCTCATTAATACCCATCACCAGGCTAACCCATCCTCCCACCCCCCTCCCCTCTAGAACCCTCAGTTTGTTTTTCAGAGTCCATTGTCTCTCATCTTGTTCTTATTTTTAAAGACCTCTATGGATCCAGGTATTCCCAGATCAGAAAATACTGGCCCAGAAGACTTATTTGAGGCAAAGAAGTAAAAACTGCAGCTGCATTTCAGACAGGAATATTGATACAGAATGATTGGTTCTGGGATAGAAGAGTGTACAGTTATTAGTCATCACAAAAAAAGGACATTTATGATAGTTGGTGGCAAAGGGATAGATAAACTTGTCCCCAAATATTACTAAAGTATCATTCAGTACCAGATACAATGGAGCAATATTTATAAAATTCTGAAAGAAAAAAATGAAACAAAAATTGCCTTTTAGGCAAGCACAAACAAGCTGGGTTTTTTTTAAAGATTTTATTTATTTATTTGACAGAGAGAGATATAGCAAGAGAGGGAACATAAGCAGGGGGAGTGGGAGAGGGAGAAGCAGGTTTCCCGCTGAGCAGGGAGCCCAATGTGGGGCTCGATCCCAGGACCCTGAGATCATGACCTGAGCCGATGGCAGACGCTTCGACTGAGCCACCCAGGCACCCCAACAAACAGGCTGTTTAATAAAAACAAATCAGTATATGAGCAAATTTCACTAAGAGTTAATCTAGGTACAATAACGGGAGAAATAGCTCTCTAAATGACAGCCACCTTTCCTTTCTTATAGTTTTAAATTATCTAACATTCAATCTTAGATGGATGGTGGACACAAATCCTGCATATAGAAATGGATTGATTGAGTGACCTTTCTACACATATGTCCAGCTCTTAAGAGTTTACTACATGACATTACATTCATTGTTTCAACTGAAAAGAAATTAGAATCCAACGTGTACTATGGAGTTTCAAGGAGCTGCCTTTTGACTATGATATAGAAGCTTCTAGCACATTGATTCTCCCATTGAACTAGAAAATATAAGTAAAATACAGAAAAAAAAATCGGCTTAAAGAATCAAAGAGCTACCGAAGCAGTCAGGATTGAGAAGCCATGATCCTGGAAAGAAGGGAGGGCCATAAAAGTGAGCCCAACATTCCACTTACTGATTTTCTCCTTGGAACAATTGCCAATTCTAGGCTACAAAAACAAAGACCAAACTGTAGCTACACCAAAGTGGCCAAGTTCCCAGAAAATGGGGAGTTACAGAGACATGTGCCTGGCACGTTTTCTCCATGAGACATTTGTTGATTCCAAAACTTTGTGGGACTATGTTCTTTGAAACCAAGCAAAAAGGAGGAAGAAACCTGAGGGGATCTTTTGATAATCTTACCATCCTGGAAATATAAAAATTTAGGTTCAAAACTGACCAATGAGAGGCACCTGGGTGGCTCAGTCAGTTAAGCATCTGACTTTTGGTTTTGGCTCAGGTCATGATCTCAGAGTCATGAGATCAAGCCCTGCCTCAGGCTCCATGCTCAGCAGAGAGGCTGCTTCAGATTCTCTCTCCCTCTCCCTCTGCTTCTCCCCCCACTCACTCTCTCTCTTTCTCTCAAATAAATAAATACATACATAAAATCTTTTAAAAAAATAACTGACCAATGAGGCAGGACACTGGTAAATATTCAGGCTTTAAATTGGGACATCTAGAGAACAAGCCAGAAATAGAATCAATCTTACAAAGTCTAAACCCAGACAATATTTTGTTCAATTCTAGATTGGATCAAAGTAATATGCTTACACCCTAACTGCCTTCCAGAAAAAGATAATTGACTCAAAGATTCTATAATATTTTAGAAAGTATGTCTATCATAAAATTAAAAAATTATCAAGTGCAGAAAGAAACAAGAAAAAGAGGGGGGAAATGTATTCAAATAGAAATAATCCCATAGATTTAGGGTTATTTGACATTGGTTCTAAAATAACAATGACTAACATGTTCAGGAAAATAGACTAAATGAAATTCTTCCCACAGCTGAATACATTTTAAAGAATAAAGTGTAAATTCTAGATCTGAAAAAACTTAGTAATTGATATTAAGGACTCAGTACATGCATGTAGCAGCAAATTAAACACATCTGAAGAGAGAATAAGTGAACTGGAATATAGAACAGTAGACATACACAAAAAAAGCACACAGATTAAAATGAATGAAAAATACAGAAGGAAATGTAAGGGACACATGAAGTATAGTGAAAAGGTTGAATCTACATGTAATTGAAAACAATGAAGGGAGAAGAGATGGAAAGGAACAAGAGCAAAATTTGAAGAGATAATGTCCAAGAATAATTTGAGGAAATAATTGACCAAGATAAGAGCAAATACTGATAAAGATATCCAAACAAGATTCAAGAAGTTTTGCAAACCTTACACATAATAAATACAAAACAAATTACACCCCAGAACATCACAGGCCAATTGCTAGTATAAAAAAAAGTCAAGTCTTTTCTTCTGTCTTTTTTTTATTATTATTATGTTCAGTTAGCCAACATATAGTACATCATTAGTTTTTGATGTCGTGTTCAATGATTCATTAGTTGCATATAAAAGATAAGTCTTAAAAGCATCTAAGGGAGAAAAGATACATTACCTGAAAAGGAACAACAATAAGACTAACACTAATTCTATAGATAATGAAATCCAGGAGAAAATGGTAAACTATTTTTAAATGTCAGAAAGAAAATAATTAGCAAACTTGAATTATATAATCACTGAAGATATCTTTTAAAAAATAAAGGTAACTTCTGGGTGCCTGGGTGGCTCCGTTGGTTAAGCATGTGCTTTTAGCTCAGCTCAGGTCATGATCTCAGGGTCCTGGGATCGAGCCCTGCATGCTTCTCCCTCTCCCTCTACTACTCCCCCTGCTTGTGCTCTCTCTCTCTCTCTCTCTCTCTGTCAAATAAATAAATAAAATCTTTAAAAAATAAAAATAACTTCCACTTATGACTATGATGGGGTAACATGTTGGAGTAATGAGGAACCAAATTTGCTCTCCTACCTTAACATTTTTTTAAACTGGAAAAACTTGTATGAAATTGTGGATTTCAGACACTGGACCATCAGCAGCTCAAGACAGCAATCCTGAAGAGATAAAGATGAATGAGTCAGCCCCTATAATCACTGAAGTTACTTCCTGGAGGGTTTCCAGAGTATAGTGCAAGGAAGAAGAATCCAAGAAGAGCCTGATGAGCTTCCTGAGTTAAGAAGACAACATTTTCAATTTAAAAAAGCTAAGGAAGCCAGAATTCACAGGCCAGAATATAGGAGAAAAGATTTCTGTACAGAGAGAGTTCTTGAGATCTGGAGGTCTCCCTCTATTCTTCAACTCAGTGCTGATTGGCACATTTGTGTGAGGAAATTACCCAAAGCTAGGGGAACATCACCACAAAAAAATAGATGTAAAATTGTTGAAGGTCGTAAATGGTTAGAAACCGTTCACATTCATACAGCCTGAGTGGAGAAGCTTCATAATATATAGGATATTGAGTTGAGTACTCAGAAGAGTATTGCCTCAATATTAAGACAATAGTAGCCCCAGACTAAAGGCTCCTTCTGCCCTATCTAACAAAGTTTAAGTGAAAGGATATTGAAACAGCTATTGTAATTATATTCTATGTGTTCAATAAGATAAAATAATGAAATGAGTATGGTAATGGGAGTATTAAAGACCCAAATTGAACATCTGGAGATTAAAAAAAAATACAACGTGTGAGAGGAAAAATATACAGGATGTGATTAACAGATTAGACTGAAGAAGAAAAATAAGTGCACTATCCAAAATGAAACACAGAAAAATAAAAGGACTGTAAAAATGAACATTGAAATGCAAGAAAACTTTAAGTGAAATAATATTGGAGTCCCAGAAGAAGGAAGGGCAAAAAAAAAATTATTTGAATACATAGTGGCTGAATCTTTTCCAAATTTCATGAAAACTGTGAACTCATAGATCAAATAAATTCAACAAATCCCAAACACAGGAAGCATGAGGAAAAACAAGATGTAATGTAATCAAATTGCTTAAAGCCATTGATAAAGAGATAATCTTAAAATAAGCCATAGAACAGAAGACACATTATACACAGAAAAATAAATAGAATGACAGCAGAATTATACTAAAAAATCATGCAAAAAATAAAATGTAGAACATAGCCATTTTTAAAAAAAGAAACAAAAATATAAGCCAGAAGACAGCGGAACATCTTTAAAGTACTTGGGGGAAAATCTAACCTACAGTTCTATACCAAGCAGTTATTTGTGAAAAATGAAGGTAAAATGAAGGCCTTTGAGACATACAAAAACTGAAAGAATTCATCACCAGCAGACCAGCACTATGAGAAATGATAAAGGCAATCCTTCAGAAAGAAGCAAAAGGATACCAAATAGAAGTCTGAATCAATACAAAGGAATGAAGAAGGGGGTGGTAAAAATATGGGTAAAAATAAAAGATTTTTTCTTATTCTATAATCTCTATAGAAGATAATTCACTGATTAAAGCAAAAAAAACAATATATTGTGGTGTTATAAACAGGAGTAAAATATATTATGATGATAGCAAAAAGGCTACAAGAAGGAGGAATGGAAGTAAGCAGTTGCAAGTTTCTTTGCCAGATAAGAAGTGGTATAATATTATTGAAGACTGACTATTATAAGTGACAGATACATACTATAAACCCTAAAGCAGCCACTAAAATAACACAAGAAAGAGTTATAGTTAGTATGTCAACAAAGGAGATAAAATAGAATCATAGTACATAGTCAATTACTCTAACTGAAGGCAGAAATAGAAAGTTAAGAATGGATGTGACTAATAGGAAACAATTATCAAGATGGTAAATTTAAACATGAATGTATTAATAATTACATCAATCATAAATGGCCTAAACACCCCAATTTGAAGACAAAGATTGTTAGAGTAGATTTAAAAAATGAAAGAATACCCAACTATACTCTGTCTCAAAGAACCCTACTTTAAATTTAAAGCCACAAATGAGTTAACATTAAATAATGGTCAAGGGAAATTTAAAAATATTTTGAACTGGACTGGAATGAAAATATAACATATTGTAATTTGTGGGAATCAACTATAGCAGTGCTTAGAGGGAAATTTATAGCATTAAATGTTTATACAGAAGAGAAGTACTGAAATCTGAAATTATCTGAAATTAATAACCTAAGCTTACACTCTAAGAAGCTAGAAAAAAGAACAAATAACAACCAAAGGAAACAGAAGAAAAGAAATAAGTGCAGAAATCAATGAATTTGAAAACAGAACAATAATAGAGAAAATTAGTGGTACCAAACCTTGTAAGAACCAATAAAACCAATAAATCTCTCACCAAATGTACTAAGAAAAAGAGAGAAAGGGAAAAAAATCACCTATATCAGGAATGAGAGGGGACATCACTACAGACTATAGAAACTGCAGGATAATAAAAAGTAATCTGAGAATCATCTGTGTCTGAAACCACAGGGGGCTTGTCAGTAATTTAGATTCCTAGACCCTACCCCAATCATAGTGAATTAGAATCTCAGAGTTAATATGTGGGTGAGGGAATGCTAGGGTTTTGTCTTTCTGCAAACAATTCAGATGACCGATGCAAAGTAAAGTCCAAGGTGCATTGCTTAAAAGTAGGGCCAGGTAGTCTCCAAGCTTTATGACTTAGGAAGGTGGGGAAGGAAATTGTATTCTACTGACTTACATGAGAAGTCTAGATATATACTCTCTGGAAACAACTTGCCAGGCATTTTGTAAAGGGGCAGCTAATGGGAGGAGCAAAGGCATGCCCACAAATTCAAGATTCCCTCCATTTTTTTTCTTTATGTTGCACATATGCTAAAGGTTAAGTTTAAACAGGAGGCATCTTCCCATGTCCACATCCCAAAGAAAAGTCTAAAATCATCTGCAAAGCCACAATGACACATTCCAGTAATAAATGTCTACAGGACCTTTTCTGAGTTCTGCCTGATTTCTAGATCTCTAGCTTTAACAACCTTTTTCCCTTCTACTTAGAGAACAATTGAAAGCAAGGAAATAAGAACAATATTATGATATGGGATAAATATGAAATCTACTTAATTTTTTTGTGTAAATCACTCATGAATCTATTTGACTCCCATTTGTGACCAGTGATTTTCAAAACTTCAGAAACAATGATACACGAGCGATCATGATACCATCATTGTAAGCTCACAACAGCCAGATACTGGACTATCTGTTGTGCAGACAAGGATATTCTGTGATCATAACCCACTTCCCAAATGCCAAGGCTTCCCACTGGCCCAGGCAGGCCAAAGTACTGGCAGGCTACAGCCTATTACATACTGTTTAAATAAAGATTTGCAAGGAAAATAAATTCACAGCAACATTCATTATTGATCATTCTCAAAACTGTCTGGAGAATTCCCCCAGAGGGCTTAAGAAAGAAATTAAACATTATTTTCCTGAGTTGTTTCCTGCTGTTTTTCCACTTCATTGGTTTTGCTCCCATAATTGTGTGTGTTCCTATAGCCACATAATGTTTTAATACAGCTGAAATATTGTGTACAACTCTGGGATCATATGTCAACAATTTGGATGTGAACAGCTATAGTAATATGATATTATAATACTAATCAAGATAAGAATATATCCTTAGTGTCTTCTTTTTACTAGGATCTCTCAATTCTTTAACTCCTTTTAATCTGGTCTAATGCTGCATCAAAATCTTCACATAAATAATCTAAATCTATTTCCCATTTCTCATTTTGTTTGACCAATGTTAACCATTGCCTCATCTTTGAAGCTCTTTCCCCTTTTGCTTTTCTTACTGTTGCTCTCTTCTGCTTTTCTTCCTACTTCTCTGACCTCACAGGCCCTTGTCACCATTTTCATGAGTTCTGAAAATCAGACATTTCTCAAAGTTCTAATCAGAGTTTTCTTATCTCATTCCAAAGACTGTCCTGAGCCTCTCACCTCCTTTCATGGTTTAAAATATCATCAATGTATACATCTAGAATATAGATCTTTGATGCAAGAGTCCAGGTGTCATGCCCCCATATCCCCAGTTTATTGTTCTAGCATTTTTTCCCATTACTCTCTCACATACCCTATGTTCCAAACCAGCTGCTGTACGCATGATTCAGCCAATATTCCAGATGCTCTCTTATATCCATAGTTTTCACTTACTAGTCCTTCTGCCCAAAGTGCTTCAATGGATCATATCAAGCAATATATTTTGAAAGACAAATGATCCATTATTCAAGGAAACTCAGGATGGTTCAACATAAGGAAATATAATATGAATATAATTTTGGATATCAAAGGAAACATACTTGAGGAAAATATATTTGATAAAATTTAAGTCATTCCTGATTTTTTAAATGCATAGAATACTAAAAATAAAATGCTAACTCCTTTAAATGATTAAAAACAAAAACCCTATCTCAAACCAATCATCACCATTCATAATAATCAAACATTTGAATGATCCCTTTAAAAGTAAAATCTTTACAAAAATGCCCACTATTATCATCATTCTTTAACATTTTTTTCTGAAAGTTCTATCCAAAGCAATAAGATAAGAAAAAGATACACAAAATACAAATTTAGTAAAGGAGAAGAAAAAAGGATTATTATACGTATAGTTTAACGATTGTCTCCCTAAAAAAGGCTATCTGAAAATCTGTTATAGCTAATAATAGCCATTTGTGAGATGCTCAAGTAATAAAAATTAAGAATTAATCACTTTTCTAAAGTAAAGCAATGATCAGTTAGGAAATGTAACCAATAATATACACAAAATGACCAGGATCCATTAGGGTAAAAAGAAAATTCTAGACACAAACCTATAAACATGTAATTCCCATTTACTCCAATATAAAGATATTCATACTATGATTGCTTCTCCATTTATTTATTTACATCATTATTACAATCTTTTAATTAAAAAAATGCAGTAAATAGCCAAGGAGTTTCACAAATTTTTTGCATTAAGAGGGTTTATTCTGATGAGAAAATGACAACTGTTTTAGGTTAGATGACAAATTTAAAACTAATGAATTATATACTTTACAAGAATGAATTTATGATATATTAATTATATCTCAATAAAAATTTAAAACAGTAATGCCTTTAGAGAAGTGACAACTCATCCTGACACAGGATTACGCTTACCTTTACATGGTGTTTGAATGTGTCTGTGTGGAAACACAGACACACTGTTACACATATAGAAACCAAAACAACACAGCTTCCAAACTCATTACTGAGAATCATGAGATCTTCAACTTCCTTACAACTTTCCATGGTGCCCAGTGGAATTTCAGATCGATTTACAACTTCTCCTGTATCTTCATTACACATGTTTACATGCCATGCTCTCATTGGAATGGGAAGGTGCACACTAGTACCACTAATCTGTATGCTGGTAGTGCATTATTTATGGTTTGTCCTATTTTGCAGACCAAGGAACATAGGCTCTGAGAAGGTAAGGGATATTTCCAAGTTCATAATAATAGCAGTCCCCATACCTGGGTCCATACCAGGTCTCTAGACTGCATGCCAAGAGGGGCAGCCCCAGGGCCAAGAACGAGAGCTCCTGGTTTTCTTACCACGGTAAGGCCAGCCTGTCAAGTCTCCCTCATCCCACATGGTTCTAGGATGTGGCTCCCTCACCTCCCAGGAGTTGCCATGGTGGAGGAAAGGACTATACTGCCCTCATCTCTCACCTTCTAGTGGTATTTACCAAAGATGCCTCAAGGATGAGAATTACCTTGGGAGCTACCCAACCCCTCCAAGTCCCACTGAACTAGAAACTCAAAGCAAGGAGAACTTCTATTTTAAAAACCCTCCACAGGTACTTCTAATGAGGCAAATTTGAGAAACACTTCATTGCTTCATTTGATTCTCACAGCCACACTATCAGCACTATCTCTATAGAATTCATGATTTCAAAATCTCATAGAAATCCATATAACAGAGAAATTAGCAAAGTAATTTGGAACGTGGACTTAATTTTCAGTGATTATTTGTGGGGAGTGAGGACCTGAGACACACCCTGAGGAGGCCAGTAGTGATGCCTGAGAAATGATTGAACTTAATAAACAAAGAGAAGCAAATGTCAACAGGGTAACTTTGGGTGGGGGGGGCAAATCTAATGAACAATTATCTTAAACTGGCGTTGGTCAGGGCTTAGGACATGGCCACTTTGAAGGGAGAGAAAAATTCATTAAACTTTCTTCAGTAAATCAGTCCTTTCTCATCTAGGTGGGTATCCTCAGGAATAATCACACAAGTGTGCAAAAGTGAATTTTCAACCCATCTAATGCTGTAGTGTTGACAGTAGTAGAAAGCTACAAGCAATCCAGCTATCCCACAGCAGAGGATGGGGAGACTAAATTACTGAAAGAATTCATAGAAAAACACACAGTGAAACCATTTGAGATGTGAACCTGTATTCATGAACTTGAAAAAAATGAACATAATGTACAGTTAAGTGAGAAAAGGTTGCAAACAACATTTAGATGGGTCCTTTTTGGTTTCAAATAATTACATATATTTTAAATAATTGTATATATTTTTGTTTTAAATAATTACATAATATAACATATATATACATAATATAACATACACACACACACACACACACACACAC
>NW_027397123.1:6834707-7060025 GCF_003265705.2 Callorhinus ursinus | reverse complement strand
TTTCTTTTTCTTTCTTTCTTTCTTTCTTTCTTTCTTTCTTCTTTCTTTCTTTCTTCCTTTTTCTTTCTTTCTTCCTTCCTTCCTTTTTCTTTCTTTCTTCTTTCTTTCTTTCTTTCTTTCTTTCTTTCTTTCTTTTTCTTTCTTTCTTTCTTTCCTTCCTTCCCTCCCTCCCTCCCTCCCTTCCTCCTTCCTTCCTTCCTTCCTTCTTTCTTTCCTTCTGCTCTGCTTTGCTCTGATTTTTTGCCTGTCTGTATTTTTTAATGTTTCCAGGGATTATTTTTCAATTTATACCACAAATATATGTATATCATATGAGCTTCCCAGAACCTTTTGCAGCTCTTGGGAAAGGCCATGCTGACCAGCAGAAAGGCATCAGTGGAAGACAAAGACATACAGAATCACTCTGAGCACTGGCCTGGGATGATCCTGGTCTCATCTCCAGCTTCTGCTCACAGAGAGGCGAGGTTGGCTCAGGCCCCGACGGTGACGCCTATGACGGCGACAGGGAGGTGTGCGGAGCCGGGCTCAGGCTGTGCCAGCTTTCGCTAATCCTCTGCAGTATGGTTCGCTGCTAATTTGTCATGGCACATATTTGCCTTATGTCTAATTAGCATCAAATTGCAAACTGCTATTTGCTAACAATTTGTTGCATCAATCTGCTTGAAAATCTATAGTTTGGAATTGGATTGCAACTTGCCCTGTCTATCAAAATTCTCGTTCACACATACACAAAATAACTTCCCCTTCCCGCCAAAAACGTCGCAATGTTTGTAGTGGCACAAAAGGAGAGCGATGTGGGTTTTTTCTTTTCTTTCTTTCTTTTTTTTTTTCCAAAGGAAGAAGTATAACCATGGGGTGTTTCCATTTGAATGTCCTGGCTTTGACTTTCCTTGGCCTTGGGAAGATGGCTGGATGGTGCTCATACCCAGAGAGAGTGCTGGTCCAGGCTTTTATCTGAGACTTTTCAGGAAAATCAAGACACATAAAAAGACCATAAACCCAGTCTTCAATCCCAGAAATAGGACCCCCAGGTCAAGTTGTGCAAGGAAAATTCTGAGTTCTCTCAAACCCATGCCTCCAATCAGCCCTGCTGAGGGATGCAGCCTCCCCCAACAGCATTTCCCAGGCATTTGCCCATCTAATGCTAGCAGCCACCCAAGGAAGTCAGGGTTAATATTTTCTTTATTTACAAATGGTGGAACTGAGGCTGAGAAGATGAATGTCACATGTAAGCAGGTGGCACAGCAGGAACAGAAAGCCAGCCCATGACATTTCATGGTCTAGCTGACCCTCTAAATACCAAAAATAGACAGTGGGAAAATGATGATGATGATAAAAATTATGAAATAAAATATGAATGAAAAAATGAAATAAGAAGGAAATAATATCTAAGAATTGCATCTCGATCAAAAGTTTAGCCTTGTAGAGGCAAAACATCTAGCTGGGTATTTGACATATTGGGTTGGAAACATGCCCCATGACAGACTGAGGAGTCAGGCCTTCAGACTCTCCTCATGGTCTTAAAAGCCACCCCTGGTGGTCCAATCAGAATGAAGAACTACAGTCTCCATACTGGCAGGAGGGATGATTTCTGTGGAGGCCAAGGAGAGTCAAAAGTGACATTGGGGCAGAGATCTTCCCTGGTTGCCAGACAGAGAGAAGTAGAAATTCCCAGCACAGGGAAGCTGCCACTCCACTGCAGGGCAGTGGGGAAGTGACTAACTTTGGGGAAGTGACTCAGGGGCCAGAGGCTCTCCTGGAGTATCCCTCCTGTTCTCCTTAGCATCCCTGTTGGAGATTCCAAACCCATGTTTTGGAAAAAACTCCATGCTAAACAGCATGAACACTCCTCAAAAAATTAAAAATAGAACCACCATAGAATCCAGCAATTCCACTCCTGGGTATGTAGTCAAAGGAAGTGAAAACAGGATCTCAAGGAGGTATGAGCACCCCCACATTCACTGCAGCATTGTTCACAGTAGCCAAGGTGTGGAAACAACTTAAATGTCTGTCAACTGATGGATGGATAAAGAAGATGTATTATGTGCATATACATACAATGAAATATTATTCAGCCATAAAAAAGAAGGAAGTCCTCTCATTTCTACAACAAGGATGGACCTGGAGGACATTATGCTAAATGAGCTAAGTCAGACAGAGAAAGATAAATACCATATGATCTCACTTACGTGTAGAAACTAACAAAGCAGGACTCAGAGCAACAGAGATTAAAGTGGTGGTTGCCAGAGGCTAGGGGCAGGGACTGGGGAATGGGGAGATGTTGATCAAAGGGTCCAAACTTCCAGATATAAGATTAACAATTCTGAGGAGCTGGGGCACCTGGGTGGGTCGTTCGGTTAAGTGTCCGACTCTTGGTTTGGGCTCAGGTCGTGATCTCAGGGTTGTGAGATCAAGTTCCCTATTGGGCTCCATGCCCAGAAGGGAGTCTGCTTGAGATTCTCTCACTCCCTCTCCCTCTGTCCCTCCCCCACCCCTCTTTCTCCAATAAATAAATAAATCTTAAAAAAAAATTCTGAGGAGCTAATATACAACATGGTGATCATAGCTAATAATACTGTATTATATACTTGATAGTTGCTAAGATAGTAGATCTTAAATGTTCTCACCACAAAAAGAAGAAGTGCCAATTATGTGATGGGATGGAGGTGTTAGCTAATGCTATGGAGGTCATCATTTTGCAATATGTATGTGTATCAAATCAACCTACTGTACACCTTAAACTTATACAATGTTATATGTCAATTACACCTCAATAAAGCCCTCTTTGTTGATTTTTAAATAATACTAGTTACTCTTACTGTTATTATAGTCAAAGCCTCTATTTTTGTAGCTTCTCCTTGGAATTGCTGGGGATAGAGATAAAAAATTATCTAAGAGTACCTTCAGAGAAGGAGCTAGAAAAATAAACGTGTCTGGAAACTGACAAAATAGTTCTCTACATCCGTGAATACAGTCTAGAGTAGTTAGTTTGATGTGCAGGATGGACGTTTCTTCAACAAGTGCTCATAAAGTGCCTTCCAGGTGCCATGACCTGTCATAGGAGCTGGGATGGGAGCCAAACAAGATGACACCAGCCATGGCAGAGCAAAAGAGGCAGAAGCACAAGAAAGTGGCTACTCACAGCAATGAGACAAGTTCTGGGCAAAACAAACTAGTGAACATACATCAGTCTGCATCAAACAAAGAGAGAAGTCTCCCTCTGCAAAAAGATGCATGAATGGAACAGAAGGAACAGAGGACGCTTCCAGGCAGAGGGAGGAACAAGTGCAAAGAACCAGAGATGAGTGTGTACTTCGACTCTTCTGAGAAGCCAGAGCATTGCAAGTAACAGAGGTCAGCCCGTGGGCTTTGGCAAGCTAAGCGCCATCGAAAAGTTCTCAGGTTCCTTTCCACCATTTTAGAGGCTTTTCCAAAAACCAGTCTTAGGATACCTACAGAGGAAGTCCTTTTCCACTCTTCCTTGACAATCAGTTTGCCACCATTTCTCCCCTGGGCCCACTGAAGGAACTGGGTAAAGCGAAGGAAAATTCTGAGCTGATTCATTCAAACACAGAAGCAAGTTAAGAAGCTTTCTTTCTTCACATGTGCTCTTGGAATGATTCTTTCACTCCATAAGACTTTAAATGACTGCCCCATGCCAGGATCCACATAGAAATAATGCTACTAGCTGCTGTATAGATGCACATTTTTCTATATTTGGACTGGAAGGAGGCCAGAGACTGCATAGATCTGCAACCAACACAGAAGTACACTGGGGAAGAAAATCAAAAGGTGCCCAGGAAGAACAAATAATCCCTAAATAATTGCTCCTGGGAGGGAGAACGGGCATGTACTCTAAAGAACTGTGCTCAGGGATTGTGTTCAAGTCCACTTAGATAAGCCTTCAAGCATCCACCCCTATGTACAAACATACACGCTCCAGATCTAGAAGAAAAGGCAGGGAATTTGGGGTCACTGAGGACCCAGGAAGGACAGTCAGATCAAAAGGACCAGTCTGCCCACAGACAGCAGTCTCCCCGGGATGCAGGGGCCACCCTCTCTCAACCTGCCGTGGAAGGTCCATACCAGGTAAAGCCCTTCCTCACCAACCACAGCAGAAGAGTGACACCAGCCATCCACCAAGACCAAGACGTGGCCCCATTGGCCAAGGTGGCATCGGGGAAGGCAAAGCCATTGTGTGCTTTAATGAAAACCTAAGTAATCTCTTAGGATTCTGTTTAAGTCAGATATCAAAACAAAAGAGCTCCTTTGGAGCCAGGGGTACAAGTCTTCTGATTCCCCCACTGGTCTGGAGAATCTATGGTAAAGCCCCCACCTCCCACTCACCCCACTTCCTGGGGGAGTAGATACACTTCCTGTACCTGTGCATTCTGCTTCCAGGTGAGCAAAAACCCAAGGTTTGGAGCAACAATAAATGATTTCCTGCCACCTGTGGCCCTTAGGAGACATGTGACATTAATGGAAGGGACAAGCTCAATCATAGATGTGCAGTGACCCACCTCGAGTCTCCTCCACATCAGTCTGTGGGAGCCGGCTCAGGATCTCTGCATGCCACGGCAGGGCACTCTTGCATCTCCTATGCAGCACGCTGGTCTTTAACCTTTTTGGTAGCTCGGAGACATGTCTGGAACTTCCACAAGGCTCGTGTCAAAATGTCGGGCTGTTAACTATTAAACTTTATTTTGATGTCTTGCTTTTCGGGAATAATTACTTTGTACCTAAAATGTTGACCTATTTACTGCTTGTGCAAAAAGATGACAATAGGGGCGCCTGGGTGGCTCAGGCGTTAAGTGTCTGCCTTCGGCTCAGGTCATGGTCCCAGGGTCCTGGGATCGAGCCCCGCATCGGGCTCCCTGCTCCGCGGGAAGCCTGCTTCTCCCTCTCCCACTCCCCCTGCTTGTGTTCTCTCTCTCGCTGTGTCTCTCTCTGTCAAATAAATAAATAAAATCTTAAAAAAAAAAAGATGACAATAAAATCAATGTTGCACAATTCTTCGAAGTCCATCCAAGTCTTTTGCAATGATAATGGATCCGTGGGGCTAAGAGATGCGAGCTCATGCTGGCCTGAGTGGATGCCCGGCTCCAGCGAGGGAGCCTTCTTGCTCTTATTGGCCTGCTCATCCCCGTCTGCCCAATTCATCCATTCTAAAAAGCTGGCTCAGACCCTGGGGTGAGAGCTGGGGTGGGATGGGGACAGAATTGGTGAAAGCAGACTGACAAGTACCTGGTATCACAAGCCTATGAGCTGGTAGGCACTTTCAGGGACTGACAAATCCAACCCCATTCTCTAGAGACAAGGACACAGATCCAGAGAGGGGGTGTGGTCCACCAAGGCCCTACAGTTAAAAAGCGGTGAAGCCAGACCCAGGACCATGTCCTCAGGTTCCTGGTCTGAAATTATACCCACCACTTTGCTCTTGGAAAGGAATCATTGTTTTGTCCTGTGGCATTCCCTCTTAGAACATAGACATGGCGCAGTCGGTTAAACGTCCAACTCTTGGTGTCGGCTCAAGTCATGATCTCAGAGTTGTGAGATCGAGCCCCAAGTCAGGCTCCACACTCAGTCTGGAGTCCGCTTGAGATTCTCTCTCTCCCTCCCTCTGCCCTTCCCCTGCTGGCATGCTCTCTCTCTCTCTCTCTCTCTCTCTCTCTCTCTCTCTCTCATTCTCTTTCTCTCAAATAAATAAATAAATCTTTAAAAAAAAAAAGAAAGGACATGGACATGTCTAAAGCAATGTGACCCCTTCTGCTAGGAGGGCAGGCTCTACTGTGTCTCCTGGTCATACAGGTTAATGAGGTTTGAGCAAGGCTTCCATGCTCAGAGACGTTTCAGGAAGGCTCTATAAAAATTTCCCTTCTGTGCAGTGTGTGGTGATAGAGTCAAGGTTCTAAGAAGTCTTTCAGTCTACAGCATGTCTAGAGTGTGAGCAAGGCATCTTGGTGAGGGGGCAGGGGCCAAGCATTGGCTGGAGAATTCAGCTCCACGAGCACTGCATAGTCACTCTTCACCAGCATCACACTGAGTTGGTGATGGCCATGGAGCAGCAGGAACGGATGTGGGAAAGGCTCTGTGGAATTAAGTCAGCTGAGGACAAGGAATAGGAGGAGAGTGGTGCAAACGGACCTCACTGCATCATCCGAGGCCACCCTGGGGGGCCCAGGGCAGCCGGGGCTGTCTCATCGCAGCATGTGGCTGGGGCGAGAGTGGGCTGCACGGAAGCCAGGAGAAGGGACAAGGAGTGGAGAGAGACACAGCAGGGGCTGCGGCGGAGCAGTCCCCCGGTCTGTCCCGTGTAAGGTCCCAGCTGACTCAGGACGCCTCAAGGGACAGTGGAAGGCAGAGAATGGGGGCACAAAAGGCCATTTGAAAGGACCAGCGCCCCCTGTCCCTGGGACGGGTGCAGCAGTCAGTCTGAGCCACCCCCACAGGGCTGGTTCTGAGGCAGCTCTGTCGATGCAGAGGCCCTAATGGCCCTTGCTGTGACCGCGGTGCTCATGGGGACAATGTGGGGGTGGTCACCGTGCAGCAGGCTGTGTGCCAACGGAATGCACCCTCTCTGGGTACTAAATTCACACACAGAGGGGAGCCTCAGTGGCTCAGTCGGTTAAGCATCTGCCCTCAGCTCAGGTCATGATCCCAGGGTCCTGGGATCGAGCCCCACATCAGGCTCCTTGCTCAGCGGGGAGCCTGCTTCCCCCTCTACCTGCCACTCCCCCTGCTTGTGCACGCTCTCTTGGTCTCTCTCTGACACACAAATAAATAAAATATTTAAAAAATAATAAATAAAAATTAAAAAAATAAAAATACATTCACACACAGAGGCCAATGCCTTGGGAGGACGGACGCACCTGGAGTCTCGCAGAGGTGACCTTGTGCTTTCAGTTTGTTTTCCACGCCAGCAGTTTGACGCTTCTTGTGGCTGCATTGAGGGAACAGGCTGGCGATTTTCAGAAAGAGCCTCTTTCCCAGGCCATGCCCTGACATTCCCCTTACCCACACCCCCAGACCTTCCCCCCACCAGAAGTCCGCCTGCCACTTTTCTGCTCACTCGCCTTGGCTGTGGGGTCTTCCAGCAGCCTTTCCCATTAGCTGGCTCTGTGGATGCTCCTTGGGAAGTGTGATTCCACATCTAAGAAATAGCTGTTGAACCCCACCTTTTGTTTTCGGTCCCTCAAGCAAATGTATACGGATGCAAAGGTCCCCCAATGCTGGGGTGTTTAACAATTTTTGAGGGGAAATCTTCACACAGCTTGCTGAAATCTGTCATGATGCCTGCTCCTAGGTTCCCTTCTCTTTCACTCAGAAAAACTCAATTGAATCAGGGAGGCATGATTCCCGCTAGAGAAATCATTTCTCCTTTCCTCTGGTGGGTTAGATTTGTTTAGGTGTTCACTGATCCTGTACTTGATTAATCACCCCTGCTGCCTTTTCCCAGCTCCCCAGTGAGGCCGTGGAACTCGCTGGGCTCCAGAAAGTCATGAGGGTCCTCTAGTCCCACAGCCCTGTGGGGGTTCGTTGCTCCTTTGGACCCACACGTCACCATTTCCCATCTGTATTTCTCCAAAGCTCCCCGGTAAGAACGAACCCATCCCAAATACTTGTTTTGGACTCCTCTGCGAACATGCCCCCACCCCCCGCCACAACGTGCACGCTCAGCCACACATGAACTAATCCCTCCCACCTGCTCTCCTCAAGTGGAACTGGATGAAGGAGACTCTTTGGGGAAAGCAGGGAGAGAGAGCCCACTAGGACCAACAAGAAGAGGTGGGCGCCTCGAGTAAGACAGTGAGAATTGAGTCCAAGACAGTAGGAATGAGAGATGAGATGGAGAAGTAGTAAGAGGTGAGGGAAATGCATATTTCATGAGGGAGAGGGAGGAGCTTTCCATTGCTCCCGCAGTGGGTCCCAGATCTGGGCATCCATCACCAGGTGCCTGATGGAGAAACTCTGTCCCCTTACCTATGACCAGCAGTGATGTTTTTTCAGTGATTCCACAGGAGTCAAAAACCCAACAATGCGCATCGCTGGCGCTGTAAAGGGAGCATGCTGCTCGTGTCTGTGACCACTGTATGCAAAGCTTGGCATTAGTCACAGCCAGGCCGGCTGTGACAGGCCTGAAGTGAGGGAGATTAATGCGAGGCTGGGGCACTTTATTATTGTCATTCTGTTCTTTCAGACTCTGCCTCTGACTTTCAATTTTGCTCCAGAATTAATTGTCTGCTCTCTGCAGTATGACTGATGGAGAAGGATACGCATAGCCCAGGCACCTGGCTCTGGCCTTGACAGTCTAAGGCCTCGAGCAGGATGTATTGTATGCGGTCAGAGCAGGAGACAGACGGGTATCTCTCAAAGAATCGGCCCGCACCACACCTGCCTTCAATCAGATGTGACCGAAGACCATCCTTTGCTAAGAATCATCTCTGCTTGTAGAGTCCCTAAAAACATGCCCTTGCTCCTATTAAGGACTCACCCTGTAGCCCAGAGCTCAGATGGTTGGTGAAGTCCTTCCCAGTCCTTCGGTTCTCTGATTTTCTTCCTATCTCTGGTTCTGGCCAATAAATTCAGAGTGCAGCCTCCCAGGTCCCAGCCTTCCCAGATGTGAGCATTTTTTTTGTGAGCACATTACATACAGTGTCCCTGCCAATAGGAAGGCAGAGTTGGTGCCAGTTTCCAATTGAGTTAAATATTCACCTCCCTTCCCGTTATCCCGCCTCATCTTCCCTCATCTCAAAAAGAAAAAAAGTCATTTATATATTTTCTTAAACATTTAAACTGAAAAGGCTCTCTCAATATAAAATCTGGAAAGAAGTATCCAACCAAATAGCCATGTTCTCTGCTTTTGAAGGATTTGAGAGTCCAAGACAGGACTGTTGAGTGGGAAATGAATGGATGAATTCATGCAAAGTGGTAATCCTAAACTGAACGAGACAGAGAGAGGCATATTTTGTTTTTATAAATTAAGAAAAATCCTTCCGAGTCATTTTTCAAGCCAAGTTCAGATGCTAGCCATTGTTCTAGACCAGCAAGCCTCATTCCCACTGCAGACATGCCCGTGAAAACTTGGGTGTGATTCTTTTTTTATGTAAAAGGAACCCCACTTTCAATGTTTATGAACTTTGCAGGGAGGAAGGGAAGTCTTTGTGAAATATATTTGCAACATTCACCTCCATGCTCTGGTCTAGGTGTGTATGTGGTTGGGACTGATTTTCCACCTGAGGTCTAGATTGACTGTTTCAATGCATGCTATTCATGGGTTTTCCTGGCCCTCCCCAGATAAAGTCTTATTAAAGGGACTTCTGGCATTTCCGAGGGACCTCTTCCTCAAAACCAGATCAGACTGACACCTGACAGGAGGAAAAACCAGCCAATAAGGGAAAGGCAGGTGTCGATGAGCTGAGAAGCATTTTAAAGCCTGGTTTTCCATAGAACCTTCAGGAATTCCTTCTAAATACGCTGCCTGACTGTAACCTGCAATAAATTATTACAGCTTTAACTCATCTGGTACTTTCATATGATTACGGTATTATGTTAAAGGGTACAGAAATATATAATATGCTCAACTGTCTCCATAGTTGATACCAGAGGGAATATTACCACCACTCAGTGAAGAAGATCCAACCTCATTACATTAATGATTTATCACAATGGGAAAATGTGAAAAGTAACTAGTTGCTTTTATGAAAAGAGGCAGCTTTTCCCATTGGCAACTCCTGCAGGCTCTCACAGAAGAAGGATTTAGAAGGGGGTCCAGACGGCCACACTCTCCCACCCCCTTCCAGAGCTCCCTCTGCAACCTTAAGGAGAAGGTGTGCAGGCAAACGTTGGAATATCCTTCAAACTTGACATTAAGTATTCAAATGTTACTTAAGCAAAGTGTGAGCAATTAAATTAATCAATCTTCCCAGCCATGTACAGAACAGATGTTCAATAAATCCTCTTTGCTTACAGTGAGGGGGGAGAGTCCACTTTTAACTGTCCTTCAGCAATGACACGGTTCAGGCATCCTCTGCCAGCCTCCTGGGCCACCGGCAGGCACTTCTGCTGTGCTTTCCTTTATTATAAATAACAACAGGCCACCTGGCCTACCTGAGCTACCTGGGAGCCTCAAGTTTAATGATCCTTCTGACGCGAGGCTCCACTCTCTCCCGATCCCGGGTAACGGGGCTGATGGGAAAGGCGACAGTGACGGCCGGCAGTGACGGATGACTTCTGGCCATCTTGTGCGGCTGACAAGCGGTGAATATGGGTCAGTGTTGCAGAAAGGTCAGGATCAAAGTATTTGCGTGACTTTCAAAGTTTCTCCGGGAAAAACAAAACAAAACAAAACAAGCAAACGAGCCCAAATCACGGAGACTTCCAACAAGGGTGCAAACTCCCTCCCGCTTTGCCCCGGGAGGGCCGGCTCATTCTCAGGGCCAGAAAAACAAGCAACCTCCATCAGAAGCTGTGGCTTCGCTGAGACTGCTGGGAAGCCAGACACTGGGGAGCAGAGGTTTTGTTTTCTTGGCATGGATAGTTCCCAATGAGTAACTTCATCCCCAGACTTCTGGGCACAGAAAGGGGAGCCGCTCAGGCATAATTCTTCCTCCAACCCCCAAGTGATCATCCTGAGTTTCCATGTCACCTTATCACATCCCCCAAACCCTGATGTGGTCCTCTCGACCTCCGCTCTGCTGCCGAGGGAGCTGAACTGCATGCAATTCAATGAAGAGTTCAAGCCACAAATGTGCCAACTTGCCAAAGATGGCAAGACCTGACCTCTCCATTGTGGCTTCTCTAACTAAACCCGTTGTCCTCGAAGTGAGTACGGGGAGGAACTCGGCCCCAGTCCCATGGTGCCGCCCCCCTCCCTCCCCAGGCTAGGACACGCCCCAGCCTGAAGCCCCTGACCACCACCACCCGCTGCAACCCGCAAGGCCACTGACATTCGTAAGTGGTGGTTACAATGTCTGCCCTACAGATATATAACTTCAACCTTTTGAAGGCTGCTTTTCCATATATGGACTTTATCCACATTTTAATGAGGCTTTAAAATCTCCAAGATTAAGCCGGTATTTTATGTGGAACTGCCTGCTTTTTATGATATCCTGACATGTTGTACAACATTTGGCGACTATATTGATCCTTATAAATTCAGCATCTATATATATTCATGAAAAGTACCTTTTCTCCCCATTCGGGCCACAAGATGATCCAGACACACATTTCCCTGAGTGGAAACAATAAAAACTGCAATTGTCATGGTTTTGAGCGTACACAATGTTTCAGTGTTTTCAAATTAAACCCCTTTTACCATCTGCTTGAAAAGTCCTCAGTGAGGAAATGACAGCGCTTTTCCAGGTATCTGATGGTGTAAGTGCCCCTGTTTCTCCTTCAGGTGGGCCTGTTATAAACCCTGTGGGGCCCAGCGAGGGCTTCCTCCTGCGTGGGACATTATACATCTTCATGCTCTCATGTTTGCCTGACCACAGAGACCAGCCTCCCCGTGTTTCTCTGTGCCATTTCATGCTTTTAATCTGAAACAAATGATTGCAGGGGGGAGAAAAAGCATTATCACCTTGGCGAAGCATCAGGAGTATAAAAAAAAAAGAAGAAGAAGAAGAAGAAGAAGAAGAAGAAAGGGACTATGGGCAAATTCATCTTCAGCTGCTACAATCAATCTCTCACCTAAAGAAATACACAATAACTAGGCGGGAAAGAGCCAAGATTTATGACTTAGAAACATCTACACTGACCAGCATATACCTAGTCTTCTTGGCTCCCTCCCTACCCGAATGGCTCTCTCTAACAGTTACAATGATAAACTGTCTCTCCCTACTGTTTTACAAGTACATTAGCTTTATTTAATGAGATCTCAGAGTAATTTAACAGATGTATATAGGACATAAGACTAGGAAAACTCTTGCTACTTGGATACTTTTGCCAAGGTATTCTAGGACGGCTAATCTGAGGTGTAGCTTTATATTCTTTGTAAAAGTATTATTCAGATTTTTGGGAGGCATTTAAAAATGATTTTAATAGAAATATTATATTATAATCAATGAGGAGAGAGCCACTTGCCACACATGCACTTGCATTCAGCCCATCAAAAGCCATGATAAATGGGCTTTCAGAAATCACGGGGACTCACTTACATATTGAATTGTCATGAAGAATGTCATTGTCAGAAATTAATAAATTTGTAAAAAGTCTTCCATTCACCCACCTCCCAGAAGGACTAGGGAGATACTCGGGTGTGAGGGAGGGAGAGAGGGCAGGCAAAGGGAGAAAGAGGAACACCTTCTGAGGGAGCCATGGGGCTCGGCCAATGTCACCCTCTCTCGAGGAGGAGGGGAGCCAGGCTGCTGGAGGTGTCCCTGTCACCCCGTACCTGCATATTTGCCAGGACTCCCCCTTCCTAGCCAGCCCCTCTCTTCCTTCCCTGACATCCCGTACCACTCAGGGCTCTGGTAGCTGTTAATGGAGAAATGGCAATAGTATTCACTTTTTAAAAATAACTTTAATAAGCTGCCAATTAATAAGTGAGAAGAGGAAGACACGGGAAATTACCTGATTGTGCTTAAAATAAAATCAAAGGTGGAGGGGAACTTTTTTCCTCTTCATTTTTCCAAAAGCACAGGGATCATGCTCTCACACACCAGGTTGTGATATTCTGAACCAAAGCCTCCTGAGACAAAATCCATACAGCATGGCACCACATACTCATCTCAGTTTCAAGTCACACTCAGTTTCAAAGTGGAATATTCGGTTTGCTCAATGATTGTAAAAAAAAAAAAAAAAAAAAGTAAACAAAACAGAACCAAAAAAAAAAAAGGTAACTTTTTCTTTTAAAAACAAAAGATCATCTTATTAAACTATCCGTTGCCTTTTGTTGAAACATTTTATTTTTTAAAATCCTTTAAATAATTTGTAACAGTCTAGTTGATATTTACAGTTCTGTAAGTGCTCCCCGCCCCTCTCCTGGGAGGCTGGTACAGTCCCTCACAGATGGAGTCCCTCCTAGCACACTTTTACATGGGGTCGCTTCTAAAGGCACAAAACAGGACAGCAGGTGGGTGTGGATTAAAGCATGTGCTACATGGGTCTCAGCTCAAGGTAAACATATTTAGTGGCATTCCCTATAATATATAATATTTTTTACCATGCTAATGGCTCCTTCTGAATAATTGAGGAAATCCAATGTGGTCTTTTTAAAATATAGCATTCGTGGTGAGCATAAAAATTCAGCCACATGAAAGGTTATGGGACTTAGTGGTCACCTTATGAAAACGCAACAAGAAATCACAACACACCAGCTCATGTTGGGGGTGCGGGGCTTGGAAAAGAAGGGGAAGAGGGAGAGATGGGGGGACAAGTTAAGGGGGCAGAGCACACCAATTGGGGTAAGAATAAATCTGTTGCATGAAATTTCATTTCTTGAGAGCTATACATCAAGTTGTATTTGTTTAATGAGGTTGGCACCAGAAAGATGTATAGAACATGTCAGACACCCGGTACCAATGCGTAGTGGGGGAAAGATAACATCTCAGGCTCTGACCACTCACTTAGTCTTCCAGCCAGCTTCTCTATCTGGTGGTTCTTTGGGGAATAATAAATGAGAGAGCAGAAGGAACAAGGAGCCAAATAATGAAAAACACACAAAAAAAGAAAAATTATAACATTGGAGAGCAAAGTAGAGCCAGATTTACTGACCTCACAACTACATAATCAAGAGAAAGTTATCACTGAAGAAACTTTTACTAAGCGGTATGATCTTAAATAACAGGGAGTTCTGTGAAATTTACAGCACTTTTAAGCTATGCAAATTGAATGCAAGGTATAGACATAAGGGTAATTAATTGTAAATCTAAGAATAATGTTTCTTTGTCAGGCTGTCTCCATGTTGTGTAATACATTCTAATGTGCCTTAACTTGGAATATTTTTTAAAGGCTGGTCTAATTATAAGATGTTCAGAATTTCAAAATACTACTTATTCTTATCATTTAATTTAGCTGCTGTAACGTTTAATAACAGAATTTACAGATTGCATAAAAGTATTTTAATCTTTTACCACTAAAGCACCTGTTTCCAAGTCCAGACAGTCAGGATCCAAGTGTAGAGAGGACGTTACCTGGAAAACCACCTTCCACGGGTTCTGACTCCCTGTTGGGTGTGGAGGATCTGAGCGAGCGAGTGAGCGAGCAAGTGGTGGGCCAGTTACTTTGTTGCCTCTCTTCATCATTTGGCTCCTGCTTCTGACTCCCGTAGTGATTTCTTTATGATGTTGGGAACAATGTGACTGATTGTATGCTTCCTGTTTAGCTGTCTCCTTCTCCCTGCTGATGAAAACCTCTCACATCCCATTAACAAAAGTGGTGGGCACATTCTGTATACAGCGGTCCCCCCTTATCCACAGGGGATGCGTTCCAAGACCCCCAGGGGATGCCTGAAACCACAGGTAGTACTGAAGCCTAGGGTATGTTATGTTTTCAACCATCCTTACGTATGATAAAGTTTAATTTAAATGTTAGGCACTGTAAGAGATGAACAATAATAAATAATAAAATAGAACAAGTATAGCAACATACTGTAATAAAAGTTATGTGAATGTGGTCTCCCCCTCTCCCTCAAAATATCTTCTCATCCTGTGCTCACCCTTCTTGTGATGATGTGATGTGAGCTGAGATGAAGTGAGGTGAGTGATGTAGGTGTTGTGATGTAGCGTTAGGCTCCGCTGACCTTGTGAGGACACTCCAGAAGGAGGATCATCTGCTTCTAGACCTCAGTTAACCGCAGGTAACTGACACATAATGGATCCCTAGAAACTCCGAAGTGCAAAAATGGGGAGAGGTTCTCAGATCAAGGGAATCTGACACTTGGGTCTCATCAAGAAAGTTCTTCATCAAGATGCACTTGGAGAGAACCAGGAAGGGGGGGGGGGGGCTTTGGCAAAGCGGGAAGGAGTGAGGGTCAGAGGGAAAGCAGCCTGGTCCTCTGATCACCCCCAAGTGTCCAGCTCAGAGAAGCGACTACTGCACGGATGGGATGTTGGTTGCCTCTTCCTCTGAGTTTGAAAACAAACTCTCTGGACTCCCATCTCATGTCCCTCAGCAAACAGCTGATCAAGAATGGACCAGGCAAGGGCAGAAGGGCTGGGGGGTGGCAATGCATATATGGGACTGGCCCAAGGAGAGCCCCGTTAAAAGGTGAAACTCGGGCTCTTGGGCTCAGCACCAGAGCCCAGGTGACCCAGGAGGGCCTTCTCTTTCTAGTGCTCAGCACGCAGCTGGCAAATGTCTTACTGCATGACGATGCTCACTCCTGCCTCAGCTCCTGCCTTCCCTGGCTTCTTGTCTGTTCAACCTCTTTAAAAAAAGCAAAAGAAAGAAAGAAAGAAAAAATGCCGATGCTCCCCAAGGCTCTGTCCGGGGCCTTTTCCTTTTCTTTTCTCTACTCTCTCACCATTTCATCCAGTCCCCGAACACTAAACAACAGTGCACTGGATTGAAATCTCCAGCCCAGACACACTCAGACATATACAGCCTACAGCTTCAATGTCTACTCTTGATGACCAAGGAGCATTTCTGAATGACTGTGTCTTGATGGGACGCCCCTGTTTAGAACACTCTGCTCCCATCCTAGATCATCCCCAGACCTTGGGTCACGGCTCAGATGTCAGTTTTCTCTAATCACCCTAGCACATGGACGGTGCCTCCCTCATTTCTTTGTCTCACATTCCTTTACTGACTCCGGAGTACCGTGCCCAATTTATGTTCTTTTCAATCCAATCTTTATTTTCTGTTGTCTGTGTGATCCACTAAGAGAGGCTGGGGTGGGCAGGGCTGGAGGACGACGGAGGACCTCTCTGTCACGTTACTGCTTGGCCTGTTGCCTCTGGTCTTTTGCTGGCCAAGAGTGGTGAGCAAGGTCATTTGGTTACCAGCTCAGGATGCCAGCGTGGTCTGTGCCTCCTCCAGGGGCCTCACAACAGTCCTGCAGCAGATCTCACACCGCTATATGCAGACCACCTTGCATGTATCTCTGGGCACCTAGGCTGAGGAACGAGATGGGCCAGAGAAGAACCATGAGTATAGCAGGGGCTTTGGAAAGTAAGCCATCCAAAGCTTGGGTTAAGGGACTAAGAATATTGAGCCTGGAAAAGAAACATGGCTGAATGGTATTATAGCAATTATTCTAGAATCTGGAGGAAGGGGGACTTCAATTGCTGTGTACAACTGCAGAGAGCTCACTTAGGCTGCGCAAGTGCAGAGGCAGTGTAGGGTGGTGGAAGGAGCCAGGCAGGCCCCAGAGCAAAACAGCCATGGGCTCAATCCCAGCCCCACCACTGGCTCCCTGGTGGGATGTTGGGCAATGACTCCATTTTGCTGTGACTCAGCCCAATTCCTTGTTGAGAGCATTTAGTGAAATGTCTGAAAGTACTTAGCCCTCGGATGTTAAAGAGAGAAAATAAATATGCCCCACGCCTTATACTTGTGGGAAATAGTGAGATTCCATGGAGATTAATTGCAGAATATCTGGACTCTTAATTCCTCAGCAGCTCATGCTGTAACTCTAGGTTCTGGCAAAGTTGAACCATTCCCTGCCCCACTCCCTCAAACATGTTTGGGATTCGCCAAGGGTCTATTTTCCCTGTCCTGAGGAATCGTCAGCCTGCCGCTTTTGGCCTTGGTCACTTTGAGCCCACTTGGCCCCATGTAATTCCAATAAGTGAAAGTCACCCCAGACATTCAGCCCAGTTACTGAAGTTCTCAATATTCATGCTGTAGGAACAGCCCTTATAAGGCCAGGGATCAAAGTTTCCTTCCCCTAAAAATACCATTAAGAAAATTAAGGACAAGCCAAAGCCTTGGGGAAAATAAGCATAGTACATATACCTGACAAAGCACTTGAAACTGAAATATGTAAAGAATTCTGACAAATCAATAATAATTTTTTTAAAAATCCAAGGATCTAGAGGCACCTGGGTGGCCCAGTCAGTTAAGCGTCCCCCTTTGGCTCCAGTTGTGATCCCAGGATCCTAGGATTGAGCCCTGCATAGGGAACCCTGCTCAGTGGGGAGCCCACTTCTTCCTCTCCCTCTGCCTGCCACTCCCCCCTGCTTGTACTCTCTCTCTCTCTGTTAAATAAACAAATAAAATCCAAAAAATATAAATATAAATCAAAAATAAAAATCCAAGGATCTAAGGTACAAAATGAGCAAAAGACTTGAATGGATACTTCACCAAAAAAAGAGATCTAGAAATAGACCATATGCACATGAAAACATGTTCATTGTTGGTCATCAGGGGAATGCTAAATAAAACCACAATGAGATACCATTCATACCTTGTATAACGGCTAAAATTGAAGAGGCTGACAACCCCAAATGTGAACTAGGATGCAGAGCTATTATAAGTCTTATACCTTGCTGTGGGGATGAAAAATGGAACAATCACATCGGAAAACTGCTGTGAAGCTAAACAAACTTAATTTGACCCAGAAAATTCCACTCTGAGCTATTTGTTTTTTAAAAAATTGGTTTACAAAAAGACATATACACAAATATGCATAGCAGCATTAATTGCATTATAGCCCCAACCTGGAAACAACTCCATGTCCACCAACTGAGGAATGAAAAAGCGTGTTGTGTTATAGTGATACAATGAGAAACTGTTCAGAAATTTTTTTGAAAATTTAACTACCGATAATATTCAACAATGAAAGAACCTCAAAAAGAGCATGTTGGGCCAACCACAACAGGATGGAAACTGTTCCCTTTCTATGAAGTTCCCTGTATCTCAAGAACTAGAGGAGGCAAAAGTAAGTCACCATGACAACCATCATGCAAGGGGGCGCCTCAGTGAGGACTTGCAGATTCATGTGGGGGCTGGCAAGGCCCTTCTAGCTGGAAGCGGTCTGAATCTAGAAGGGGAGGTGGGTACCTGAATGGATACACTGGTCAAAACCCACCAAACTCGGATCTCCTGGGTGGCTCCGTCAGTTAAGCGTCTGCCTTTGGCTCAGGTCATGATCCCAGGATCCTGGGATCGAGCTCCGCATAGGCCTCCTTGCTCAGGGGGGGAGCCTGCTTCTCCCTCTGCCTGTCGCTCTCCCTGCTTATGCTCTCTCTCTGTCAAATAAATAAATAAAATCTTAAAAAAAAACAAACCACTGAACTGTAACACTTAAAATCTGTGCATTTTACTATATGTAAATCTATTTCAATAAAGTTGCTTGTAAATGGGGCGGGGCGGAAGGTAACAAAATGCCCCTCCACACCTCTGATTATGTGCAGTTTGGGAAAGGGTGCCCCACGGCATGCTGAGAACCAAAGTATTGAAAGCTCAGTGAAGGATCCCTTTAAGGTCAAGTATGTGACCCCCTTGTCCCCTGGATACACCCAGGCCCCCAAGTATGTGGGTGTACTTCAGTCCTGTCTGATACTCAAGCCCCAAGAAAATCAGTTCATGCAAAAAGAAAGCAGATCGAGGAGCTTCCTGCTCCACAATAGGTAGAGTTCCCGTGCCTACCTCTCGAGGTTATTTACAAGGAGATGAGGTGGTAGACATAAAGCGCTTCAAACTTCACTAAATTTAACACGTCTGGCACAAACTCAGAAAAGTTAGCTGTCACTTCATTCCATGGAAACAAGGACAGAGAAGTCAGAGATTCAAAGGAAGTGAGGGGGTAGTAAGAAAAAGAAAGGGAATCAACTACGGAAAAAGAGTTGAAGGTGAAAAGAAAGGTATGAGACAAAGAGGGAGAAACAGAAGAAGAATGAACCCAAATTACACTTTTCTGCCTCCAGCTTGTCCAAGCGTTCCCCACAGCCCACTGAGCATAATTTGGACTTGATTATTTAAAGGGCTCTGGGATAATACAGTGGGAAGACAGGTCTGCACTGTAACTCACACAATTTATCACACAGGGAAGAGCCACTAATCTTTTTTAGGAAACAAGGTATTCGCAGTTATTTAAGGCTAATATTTATGCATCACCACACATTGTGAGCACAACCCAATCTCCGTCCTCACGCGGCCAAGATCTGGGAAGGTCTTTAGTGGCAACATTCCATATTTTAAGCCCCTTATAGAAGTCTTGCCCCGTAGTCTGAACCAGTTCTGTTATTAACTGCATCTGCACACCAAATATATTCACACACACCGCTAATTAAAAGAGCAGATTTTCCCGAGGTGGGTGAACGCCGAGCAGAGTTGGGTGGACAGTCTTGCGTAGATTTCTTACAGGCCTAAGCTGTGGTGGCTTTGCAAAGTGTAATCAATTACTCAAGCTCAGAACCTTCTGGATATGCATAAATATAGCCCTGGCATAGTCCAGCTGGTCTGCTTCAAGAATCTACATCTTACAAGATGCTGGGAACAAAAATGTGGGTGCAGCGCGGGGGTGACCGCCAGCAATAACTAGGAAGCCCCCCGGCCCCTGCACATCCCACTAAGGACCCGGCCTCAGCCACCTTGGGCCAGAAGAGCAGGTACAGACTATCAGGTACGCTATTCTGTGTGGTCAGCTGCAAGTCAGTGCTGATGCTGTCTCCAGGCCCCTTAGGAGCTCCCTGTCCTTGATTCTCTTCTCTTTCCCACCCGGGTGCCTGAGGGGCTCAGATGAGTGGGGCCATGTTACTGTCTCTCTACACGGCATCCGCATATGCCACATGGCAACACTGTACTCTGGGTTGCTCATCCTTCCCAGCCCTTGGTCCTCCTCAGGATGGATTCTTCTCTGGATCTCGAGACTTCTCTCTGGTCCGCGTTCATCTTCTGTCATTGAGGAATCTCAATGTGGCATTATCCCCAAAGACCTTCTCTCCATGGGGGTAAGAAGGAGACAGACAGAGGAAGCAGGGGGACTGGGTTGTGGCAGGACAGACAGAGCTGAGGGAACAGAGAGACATGCCCGTTATGTCTACCCGAGAGCGGGATTTCTCTGTAAAGACAGGCCCTGCGGGGGTAGTCACATTCCTGGGGCTTCTGGGAAGAAGTTATTTCTTTACAGTTAGGGATGTTAGGAAGACAAGGTAAGCGGCCAACCCTTTCTCGATGGAATTAGAGATGCCCACCTGGCTCCCCAAGCCCCAGCGCTCAACAGGTCCCTCCTCTAACTGCCCCCAGCCCTCCCTCACCTTCCCTCACCTGCCCCTGCAGCTCCCTCCGCCCGGTTTCTGGTCATCTGTTTTATCGTTTATGCCTGGAAGCACCTAGATGGCCAGGCCTTCCTCAGAGTCACCCTCACAACATATGCCACATGGGAAGAGATCAAAAGCGGTTCGCTAATGAATTCGGGCAGGAAGCAGTGGGGAGGCTGCACGGATTGTTCCCAAGCCTGGCTAGATATTATAGTCACCTACAGAGGGCTCAACGCAACAAACAAAGCCACAAGGTACCTGAACACCCCCTCAACTGTGTTGTTGTCAGAATCAGCATCCACTGCAGGTGGGGTCCCCCCGGGGAAACGGGCACCAGGATGAAGCTTAGCGTGCAGGAGGTGTATTAGGGAAGCAACACCTGGAGCAGACGGAGATGGAAACAGGAGCCATACAGGCAGTGCAGGCCAACGAGGGCCATGGCTGGCTCCTTCCAGGGATCTGCAGCTAGAATGGCCCCTCACCGTTGTCCCCAGTTGGCCAGGCCTTTATAGCCCCGAGTTGGTCAGTCACCACGTTCAGGCCCTCCTAGGAAGGGACGTGACTGTGATTAAGACACCTGTCTGCAGCTGAGGCATCCCTGAAGGGAGTGACAGCTGAAGGCCACCTGCCAGAGGCACTCCCAGGAGGTGAGGCAGGACATTCTTCAATGAGGGGTCCTGTGGGGAGCACATCCCAGTATCCAACACAACCCATCCATTCCTGGCACGGTGACCCTTCTCTTGTCTCTTTGGCACAGGGAACCCAAAGTGGGTCTAGGCAGCTCTTATGGCTTATTCTTGCTCTCTCTGGTGGCAGAAGTCTTTCTCTTTGGCATCTCTTAACACTGCAGAACCCAGAGCTGTGGGGACAGAAAGCACCACATGGGTTAATGGGAGTGATGGTAAGCAGGATACTCCTGCTTCTTCCCCATGGTTCCTGGGTCTATGGATCTTTTTTATCTAGGGGGTACATATAATCATATAACGGGACAAAGCATCAAAGAAACATCTTTAAATCAGAATATATTTCACATTCTGGAGGATGGTTGGTGATGGGTCATAAATTATCACCTCTGTGCTGGTGACTTAGCTGTGCCTTTGACCAGCCATTTTAACATTCTGTTAGGCTAGCAACTTCTGGATGGTACAGTATATAACACGACAAGTGGATCCCATGAGCATGAGCCTAATCCCATACTTCCTTTGCTATAGAGTGGGTCTCCTAGCCCAATGTGATATTCTACAGGACCCTATTCCAGTGGATTGAGTATTCTGTAAGCCCTTAGATGATGGCTGAGGTTGAAGCTCTGTCGACAGTAAGGACAAACCCATACTTGGAATTTGAGCCTATTCCTGCCTGAATGAGTCACTTTTAGAGAGGAAGAGCCCCCATGTAATCAACTTGCCAACAAGTATCCAGGTGGTCTTCTCAAGGGATGGTGCCATATCAGAGACTCAGCATTGGTCCCTGTTGCTGGCATGTTGGCAGCAGTAGCTAGATTGGTCTTGGTAAGTGGGAGCTCATGCTGTTGGGCCCATGCATGACCACCATCCCTGCCACCATGGCTACTTTATTCATGTTCTATCATGCCAGTATTGGAGTGGTTGATGATAGAGTTGGCTAACATCAGGTGATTGAGTTGGTTTGTCTACATGATCACTAAGTGCCTCTATGATGATGAAAGCTTTCCCTTGGGCGTTAGCATACAATACCAAGATCTTCATACTTTGTGCTTACCCCAGTGTGCCCATCCACAACTCCACCCTGGACCTCCCATTCCCATTCATCCCCCTTTGCTTATTCTAGGCCCTGACCAGCCAGTCAAACCCTGAGACCATATATATATATTCCAGCACTGGCCAACATCTCCACCCACAGTAGACAACCAGCATTGCCTGAAGCTCTTCATTTTAGATGTTCCCTCATCACCATCTTTCAAGGCCATTCCTGAGCAGGACTGTAGTGTGGTTGCCATCTACTGCACCCTCCCACAGAGCCAACCTCTCCGTGAACTAATCTTGGGCTTTGTTTATCTTCCATTGGGTGGACCCAAGGGATCCCGTGTACAGTCAGAGGAGCAACGTGAGGGAAATATATGAGTCAGATCAGTACTCCTGGATACAGATTTCCTGCCTACAGAGCCCAGAGAGCCTACCAGACCTTGTGCTTCCTTTTTCATAGTGAGAGATGCAGGATACAACAATTTCTCCTATACTTTGGATGGAATGTTGTTTGGATAGACATTCCCCTGACCACTGAATCTCTAAAATTTTTATTGATGTGGCAGCCTCCCAAATCTTTGTAGGTTTTATCTCCCAACCTCTGGAACACATATGTCTTACCAAGGCCTCCAACATGCTAGATACATTTTGTTAATTTGGCCCAATTAGTTTGTTCTCAACATAGTGAATCGATGTGATATTCTGCTGGATGTCCACGTGGGGCAGATTAATGTGGACCATATTATGACAGAGGGTGAGAAAGTTAACACAGCCCTTGGGAAAACTATAAATGTATACTGTTGTCTGCTCCATGGGAATAAAAACTTTCTAATCATTTCTGATAGGGATGGAAAAGAACACATTTGCCAAATCAATGCTCATCTCATGAACTTCAGGCCATGTTAATCTGTTGTAACAAAGAAATCGCATCTGGCATGACAGCTGTGACCAGGGTCACTACATGGTTGAGTGTGTGGTAATCACTCATTTTTCAGGGTCCATCTGTGTTTAACAGGGGTGATCCTGGTGAATTAGATGGCCACATGACACATATCCTTTAGATCGTTAAGAATGAAACTAATTTTCACCATCTCCCTCATCCTGGAATAATATATTTTTACTGTCTTGGCTGGGGTGAGGGTCATTTCAGAGTCTTCCCTTGGTTTTCCCACGCTGGTAGCTCTCAGTCTACAGTCCAAGGATGCAGCATGGGAGTTGCATCATCTATTCTGATTGGACATTCGGGAATCAGGCAAATAACCACTGGGTAGATGGTCTTTGACCAGGACTCTATTTATTACCTAGTCCCATGTACCCCTACTCATACAGAAGGGCCATGATGACATTTTAAGCCTCCAGATATCAATGGCACCTCAGATGCTGTGTCCAAGACTCCAAATGTGTGGCTATTCCCCTTTTCCCAGGATATAATTACCCAAGTATAAGGCTGGAGTTCTCTTTGGGAAAGGACTAGGGACTCATAACCAGGCACATTGCCTTAGTGTTACAAGGTTCTTGCCCCTGGGCATATGGTCTTTTCTTTAGTCAGTCCAAAAAAAAAAAAAAAATAGCTCCGGTCCCAAAACCAGGCATGGTATTGTGTCATTTTATTTGGGGTAATTTCCTATAGTCTCTTGATTAATTATTCTTGATTTCTTTTGAAATCAAGCTATCAGAGCCATACTATTGAGTAGTACCCATGTTGGCTGCTCCTAGGGACAGCTCTGTTCTGTTAACCATCTCCATATCTCAGGCCAAATTGGCTTGCCCCACCATTGTGGCTACTCATTAAGATAATTATATCTACCTGGCTTCTGGTAGTTGAGCATGGCCATCTGGTCTCTATTGTTTTGAGGGACCCTATCATCACCATTACTATCAATGAGACTTGTTCTGTAATACCTCTCCTAAAGTCAGCCCTGGCCAACACAGATGTGCCACCACTGAACTTCCTAGTGATGGTGATCCTCTCCCCAGCAGCACCTTCTTGAAGGCCTGAGAAAATTGTGTGCCTCCTGGGTGTTCCGATGGAAAGTAATCCCCTGGATATCAGTCCTTCATGGTCCACATACTCAGCATGCCTACATCTCTGAATTCTTTAATAATCTCTATCATTACTTTTCATGAAAATTCTGGCATATCAACCTCACTTTTTCCATCTCCTGGAAACTTTGTCAAAGTGAGGCATTGTGGCATGCCTAGGAGAGTATTCCAATGTTGAATCAACTCTCTCTTATCAAACCTACTAATCTGGTCCCTTCAGTGTCCCCTCAAAATCCAAGTTTTGTCATGCTCCTCCAACCCCTTTTGGTACCTGCTAGTTAGGTTCTGGGGCATATAGGCCCTCTCCTCCCTGTATCAGGCCAAGCACATCCCAGCTGTGTTGCCTACACCAGAGCTCACAGGAGTGAGTAGCAAAGCCCAGAGTAGAATCCACACCACCTGCATTCCCTGCTCTCTCTGGCACATCACTGCTGCCCAAAAAGAGGGTGCCCTAATTCACTGATTCTAAAGATTTGGCATTTCTCTGTTGATTTGACAGGTATCCATGGTAATGATATTTACATAGGAAAATATTGGTTAATTCTCCAATGTCCTGTCTTCCAGGTAAGTATGCAAGGTGTTCCTGGCTATCTCTGATAGCATAGCTGAACCCATTCAAGGAGTTGTCAAGCCATAGTTCAGAATACTGTCTTTAAAGCATTATTCTGCCCCTTCCTGAATCTCTAATCAAGCCATATTTACTTTGTCAGGGATGCCTTTGTCTCTACTTGCCAACAAGTACTTGAGGAGGAGGAAAGAACATCACTGCTTAGTAGTAACACAAAGTTCCCTGGTGAGGACATCAGAAAGCGCATGGATTTTCAGCGTTTAGGAAACAACCCAAGAATTCCCAGTCCTCAGTGTGCAAAATGTCTCAAAAATAAGTTTGTGGGAGTATTGCCATGTGTCACGTGAATGAGAGTCCTAGAAATAAGAATGAGCTCATGGTTCTGTCACTCCAAAAACCCTTATTGAGTACCTATTACATGCAGACACTGCATTACAGGGAAGCAGGAGTGCCATATTTTAAAGTAGGAAAATCATGGTGTTAGGTCATAGTCTTGAGTTTTAATCACTGCAATGACTAGCTGAATGGCATTTGACAATGTCTGAGCCTTGGCTAATCCATCTGTAAAATGGAGCTGTTGTGAGGAGTCATTAGATCATAAATACAAATAAACTATCTAAGTAGTAAAGCACCTTCTGTAGGCTAAAGCTGGCCACTGAAAGAAAGCCCAGGCCATATTTTCAAATAAATACCTAGAAGGGAAAGTAAGACATTGAACAAATATTCCAATTAAGGAAAACACAAGTGAAAAGTGAGCCAGAACCCCCCCCCAAAAAAAGAAAAAAGGCAGAAAAGAACTTTACCTTTGCCAGAAACAAAGGGGAGTTCTTTATGGTCGAGGAGCCTTGAGGGAAGACCAGTATTGGTGAATTCTAAGAATAGGAAATGGTGGGGAGCAGGGAAGAGCACGGGGCTAGAAAGCCGGACTGGAGCTGGTTCATGGAAACTGTAAAGTTTGGATGTTAGACTGTAGGGGAGTCTTTCCCAAACTTCTATCATTTGTACACTATCCCATCATCTTTGCCATATCCATGTGCTCCCTATTCTATTACTAACTTATTAGTTTCCTTTAAATTTTTACACTTTTACTAATAAGCAATAATATCTGTCAATGCACAGATTTACTTATATCTATAAAAACTGTTACTTTATGTCCCATCTAAAAATCTGTTGTGCATAACCATGGTAAATGGGTCCCACTGGGCAAAGGAAGCCACTATGAAGAGCTTTCGGGGGGGAGATGATATAATTAGAATGGCTCCTCCTCTGGTAGAACACCTAAGATAACAGTTAGAGAGCTATTTCAATGTCAGGTGTCCCCCCTCACCTGGGGAGAGTGGAGTGGGAGTGGGAAGGAGAAGGTAGAAGCAGTGACCAAAACGGCCGTGGAATGGATGCTCAGGGCCAGATGTCCAGTGGGTTGTGTGGGGCCAGGGAGAAGAAGGAGCCCAAGAGGGCACCAGAGTTTTTGGAAACCCAGTTGCTAAAACCCACTGAAACTCTGGAAACTCCCTCAGTTTTCATGGAGTAACTGAAAACTGGAACTTACATTAACTCTTAACCTGAAATTAACATAAATTCTGGGTCACTTCTTGGAGAAAACAGAAGGAAATTAATAGGGTAATTTACATATATAGGTTTAAAAATATCTACGGGAAATTGGCTTTTGAGACACCATGTGTTTTCACTCATCAAAGACCCATTTAGGGACAGCAACACATCAGGAAACCATTTGTGAGAAGCATTAAGATAGCGCAGATAAATGGGCGAAGAACAGGACAAACAAGTTACAAAAGAGAAGGTCCAACTGGCCAAGAAAATATGAAGACATCCTAAGAACGACCAAGAAAAAGAATGTCAAATAAAGCAACACTGTGTTACTATTTTCAACTATCAAATGAGCAACTTTTATGACTGTGTTCATCATAGGTCCTTCAGCAGTTACTCCCAGCCCTCCCTCCCCTCAGGACACATGAAGGACTGCACTCCCCGGCTCTGTGTGGGTGGGCCACGTGACTAGCTTTGGCCAATGAGCTATGAGCAGAAGGGACATTTGTCACTTTGGGGCCAGATCCCTTCCCTGCCACTGGGAGACGCCCAGAGCTCTCTTTCCATCTGCAACAATGGCCAAGCAGCATTCCAGATGGTGACCTTTCGATCAGTCATCCCAGAGTGAGGACACCTGGAGCGGAGCCCAGTCGACACAGGACGGACATGGAGCATGAGCAAGAAGTAAACTTGGGTTGTCACAAGCCATTAAGAGCTGGGACGGTTAATAACCCTACCAATGGGTTCAACAAGAACATGCAATGACAGGAAGAGAAAGATACAACAGGAACAGATTCCACTAACTTGTTTCAAAAATGGTTACCCCCTTCCGCTCATGGGAGTATACCCCAACATTTTTTTTAAATAAAAACATCATATGGAGAAAGAGTTATAGTCCTAGACTAATGGCCAAAAGCATGGCCTTTGTCAAACTGACATCAGTTTTAATTCTGGCGTGGGCCCTTTGCCATGTAATCTTGGTGATTGATTCAACTGTCTAAACCTTAGTTTCTCAATCTGTAAGATGGTAAAATTAATATTGCCTTACCTCATGGGGTTGCCTGGAGAATAAACTAGATACTGACCATACAAATCTTAACAAGAAGCTAAGTATATAGTAAGTAACACCCACCCACACATGACCCCCCCCCAACAATATCACTGTTAGTTACACTGGAAAATTGGATGCAAGCCAATGAGCAACAGACAGGGAATAGTAAAGGATAGTAAACCCACAAAATGGATATTATACAATCATCAGAAAATGTTTATGTGATGATATTAATTCTAAAAGAATAAGACTATCGATTACACAATATAATCACAATTATGGAAAAAATAATGAATAGAAAGATCAAGAAAGGAAATAAATATATCAGGATCATAAGGAGTTGTGTTTGGAAAATGATATTATTGGTGAGTTTTTTCTACTTTTTCGATTTCCAAATTTCCTAAAATGAGGCATATGTGTAGACCCTGAAAGAAGAATTCTGTAGTCTTGAATCCCAGAACCCCCACTTATTAGCTGTGTGACACTAGACAAGTTACATAACTTGTCTGGGCAGGGTTCCTCACCTAAATAATGACCATCTCATGCTGTTGTTCTGATTAATGAATTAGAAGATCCTTGTAAAATTATAATGTCTGGAACACGGTAAATAGCCAATAAATGTTATCTATTTATATTGTTATTATCATTGTATATTCCTTTTATAATGTGGGAAACGGTATTTTAAAATGTAAGCCAAAGCCTTTCAGAACAGAAGATGGCCTGTGGCTTCTTCACTTGGGAAGTTCACGGTCCAGGGCAGACACCGGGCAAAGGGCCCGTAGGTCAGAGCCACGGCACACAGCACAAGCAGTCACCGGGGTTAAGAGAAAAGAGATGGGCCAAGTGCCATCCCAGGAAAGGCGCTTGGCTTGGAGCTGACACCTCCCCAAGGTCAAGGCCAGCATGTCAGGGAGCGTGCAGAGCCCTCTCCCTGACGCCTGCCCCTGCAGCAGCTGGCTTGCCCCCATGATGGATGGGAATTACAGCCGTTTTCAAGAGACCAACAGAAGGCAGGCCATGTCCTGATAAGCTATAACAAACAGTAGTAAAGTTCTAAAGAGACCAGAGGGTCCCCACAACCACACACTTCCCTCGGTCGCGGCCGCGGTAATTATGATGGTGACAGCTGGGGAGCCCAGGGACATGACAGGAATAGGCTAAGGCGTGGGCATATGGCGCTGCTGGTGGGCATGGCCAGACTGTCCCTCCCTCCCCAGCAAGGGCAGCCCGCATCCTCACGCCTGACTGTCAGGAAACCACGCAAGAGATGCTCGGTGCACCGAGGGTGCGGGCACTGGGGCGGGGAGGGTTGGGGGGCCTTACCCGGGTTCCCCGGTGCCCAAGGCCAGACACACAGCAGGAGCTGTAACTGTCACTCAGTCTGAAATAGCAGCCATACCTTCCAGAACTCACTCCTGCCTTTCCACACTGAGCCCATGGTAACGGAGCATGCCTGCTTTTCAGTCAGATTTAACCACTGGTCTCTCCTCCCTTGGGACGGTCCCTTGCATGCACATCTATTCAAGGCCCTTCCATAAGTCTGTCTCCCCCATCCAGTTTCTAGCAAAGAGAGGCTGCATCTTTCTCATATTAGTTCCATCATTCAGTTGTAGGGGAATCATTCATATATGGGCCATGAACCACTCAGTACTGGCCCAGATAGACCCTGCATCCCAGGACTGAGTCAATTAAGAGAAAGAGACAACTAAATGAGAAATTACAGAGCAAAACACTTGGGGCTCAAGCTGAATGTAAAGTGCTGTAACACTGCGAGGAGACCTATGAAGTCTTAAGAAATCAAGGAAGGCTTCCTGAAGGAGGTATGAGTAGGTATTAGCGAAGTCAAAACGTAATTGACTGTGAGGAGGGAAGATGATGGAGGAGAGTCAGCAAGCTGTGGAGGAGACGAATCGGAGTGAATTACAAGCGGCTTTGCAGGACTTTTGCTCAAAGACTACTGGAAGTCCCAGATGGCTTTATGCCAGAGAAGGGAGCAAAGCAGGACAGGAGCCAGGATGCAGGGGATGTGCCCAATCTTAGCACAGAGCCTGGCACATATGGTTGCTCTCTGTGGAGCTAAACTAAAGGAGATAGAAGCACAGTGAGCAGGTGCCCAGGTGGCACCTTCCAAGGTTTTCCTCCCCTATCACCCAAAACACACACGGGTCAACCTCACAGGCACCTGTCTTGGGTACCACATCTCTGGACAGCCTTCAAAGAGAATCCGTCTCCATCACATCTCTCCATGGACCTTCCTAGCCCTCTGAGACAGCAACACCTCAGTGCAGAAAGGGATGCATTGGGCTCCACACCTTCCATCCAGGAGTGGATCACTGAGATAGCAAGGAATATGGGTCTGCTCTCCGTGGAGGGCAGCACAAACTTCAAATCGCAATGAAGTCTCTGCCACATGTGAGAGCTGCACCAGATGCCCCACACAGAGTCTTCTAGCTCTAGTCTATGGGTCTGTATTTAATTTCTGATCCATCTGCTAAGCATCTAGGGTGCTGCCACTCAAGCCCTGTAAATGCAGCTAATGCCCCTGCTTTTATTGACACAAGGCCAATAAAGAGGAATGCACTGGTCTCCTCTGCCACGCAGCTCATCCTGTGTCCCAGACCAACTACGCCTCCTGAACCCCTTCAGCACCTGCCACTCTGCCCTGTGAGCCCCTTCCCATCACCCCTGTTAATGATGGACTATGGGAGGGCGAGTTTACAGAGCCAATCCTAAATACTTGCCCCAAATCTCTGCTCTCAGATTCCCAGGAGTCTTCTTCTAAAAACTGAAAAGGCCATATCTACCAGCGGGATTTTTATCTTTCTGCTTACAAATTCCTACCTGCTCATTTTGAGTTTTGCAAAACACACGCATGCACACAACACAGAGGAAAATCAAAATCACTGTGGTCCCTCCACCCGACGTAAACACACGTTTCTTCTGGGTACATACACATGCGCTCTAACTGTAATGTCCATCCTCACCTAATGTACTGGGGCTGAGTTCAGGTCAGCAAACTGTCTTTTACATCACTGTGAACCACCACATCATTTCTATCACGTACATGTCCCTCCAAGTCAACTGGCCTTCCGTTGTACCCACTTTTATAGAGACTATTATAATAAAGACTGCAGTGGACATCCTGGAAATAAATCCTTAAAGAGGTTTTCATTAGATGTCATTAGAATAAATATATGAATGAGAATAATCTATCCAAGGAAATGTTTTCAACACTTTAGTTATGCACTGCAAAGTCATACTTTAGAAATGCATTATTTTATTCTTCCACCAAAAAAAAAACCCTATGTCACTATTCCATACACTGATAGTATAATCTTTTGAAGGAAACATCTTAATTATTATCTCCATGACACTCATCATCATCATCATCATCATCAGATTACAAAGATTTGATACTTGTCTAGAACTTTCTATGTTCCTGGCACTGAGCTAAATGCATTACATACATTATTCCTTTATTTAATAGTAACTCCTTCATTTCCAGTGAGATTGAAATTTTTTTCTTACATTTATTGGCCACTTCATTATAAAACTTCCTGCTCATTTTCTTTGCCCATTTTCTCTTGTATGTTTGTCATTTAATTACTGATTTGTGAGCACTCATATTAAAGGATATTAACCCCATTTTGGGGTCTAACTTTTAGCTTTGTTCATGATCACTTTGACATAGGGAATTTTGTCTATCAGTCTTTTATTTTATGGATTATTCATTTACATGTACTCTTAGAAAGTACTTGCACACATGCCATCAGATAAATATTCATGTATTTTTTAAAAAATCTTTCTATGGTTTAAATTTCATATTTAAATATTTTATCAACCTGAAATTTGTTAGTGCACGTTCAGCTGTAAAGATCTTTTTTTTTTCCACATGGTCAGCAAATTGACTCAATTTGACTTACTGAATTCTTCTTTTCCCCACTGATTTGAAATGCCACAATTACCTTACATGAAATTCATATTTACATGGGCCTGCTTCTGCTCTCTTTGTACTGTTTCATTGATTAATCTGTCTATTCCTGCAATTAAACCAGACTGGATAGCCACAAAGCTGCAAGCACGTCTTTGCACATTCCTCACTGGGTAATGGAAGTCCCTTGTCATCTTTCCAGGTTTGCAAATGCTCTTGGCAATTCTAAAGTTCCAGATGAATTTCCCAATAATTTTATGAAACGCTATGCACTCCAAAGTCCAACTGTTCTTTTTTTTATTTTGATCCCATTCAGCTTCTAGATATTATCAAGAGAATTGATAACTTTATATTTCTTTTTAATTTTAATTCAATACCATGCACCTTATTCCATTTACAGTCCTTATTCTTTCTCATCATAGCTCTACCCATTTCTTGTGAACTCCATCTCAGATATCTTACAGTTTTGTTGCTATTGAGAAAGGTATTTTTTAAGATCATCCTATCACTGGCATGTAGAAAGACGAGAACTTTCTGTCCATGTGTTTCTTCTGACCAAACTCTGTTACTGAACTCATTTAAGAGCATAGTAATTTTTCAGCGTACTCACTTGGATTCTCCAGGTGGAGAATTCAGTCCTGTGTAAATGACAATAACAGTCTCAACCACTTTGAAATTGTCACCTCTTCTAATTTTTATTCGTGCTTTATTCCATTGGCCAGAATTTAAAGAACTGTGTTAAATATGGCATGGATTATGAGAATCCTTTCTTACTTAAATAGAAATGCCTCTAGTTTTTCATTCTAAGGTGTGATTCAGATGCTGGTTTGGAAGTGAAAGCATCTTTCCTTTTTTATTTTTTAAAAGATATATTTATTTATTTGAGAAAGAGTATGAGAAAGGGTAAGGGAAGAGGGAGAGAGAGAGAGAGAGAGGGAGAGAAGCAGACTCCCTGCTGAGCACGGAGCCTTCTCTCACAGCCCTGAGACCATGACCTAAGCTGAAATCAAGAGCCAGACGTTAAACCGACTGAGCTACCCAGGTGCCCCAAGCATCTTTCTTAATTAAAGAAAGTGTAATTTCTATCATACTTAGAGGCATTAGGTTTTGAATTTTGTTTCTTGAGAACAGATGTTGAATATTACTATAAACCATTTCAGTAGGACATGGGTGTAAATTTTCTCTTATATATTAATATATTTAAATATATTAATTATCTTAAACCCCTCAATGGAAAAAGAAAACTTACTTAGTCAGAGAATATTATCCTTTATTCTCCTGACAGATTATGTACAAATTTTATTTAATATTTTCATATCATGTTCAAAAACAAGTTGCCCTTTTATGAACTATCTTTGTCTGGATATGGTATTAGAATTATCATAGCTTTGTAAAATGAATTAGGTCATGTTCTTAAGGGTTATTATGCTCTAAAACTGGATAAATTTTTAAGAATACACTTCTGATAACAACATCTTATGTTTTTTCTTCTGTTAGAAGTAAACTTTCAATAAGTTTTAAACATTTCCATCTTACTTAATTGTGCAAGAGCTCTATAGTCTTTGGTCATTTTTGTTATAGTTTTTTTTTTTCTCTCTTAAAAACCAACCAATTTATGGGGTTCCTGGGTGACTCAGTTGAGCATCCAACTCTTGATTTCAGCTCAGGTCATGATTTCTTTGTATTAGTGTTGTCTGATTCTCATCAATGAAAAACTTTATGTAGTAATTTTATTAATGCTTTATTCTGTATTGTGAAAACTTTTTTGTTCATGGTTTGTCATTTATGTTTTAATCTTAAGTGCAATTTACCATATCCTTTGTAAAAATTAGGTAGTCAAAACTATCAGTCTTATCCATAGAAAACACTAAGTATTCCCCCACCCCAAGCTTTGGCTCAGTATAGTTTTCATTAAATTATTTTAACCACAGAAACCCTAAAACCCCAGCGGCTTCTTGAAAATTCTGTTCATTAATACACGTTGACATTAACAGCGTAGCATATAAGGTTTCTCTTTAAAAGCATCATCAAAATTTCTCTACAGTTATTTACTTAGAATTTTTAAATCAACTTTGCAATTTCTACAATAGGTATTACTAAGCACGTGTCACCAAATTTTACCTTAAAATAATACATAACAGTGCTTATGAGAATTACATCTCTCTCTATCCATACCTGACATTCTATTATACAATCTGTATGTTCTTCTGAGGACAGACTTCTTAAAAAAATGTGTTCATGCCTCCTAAAACTTGTATATAATTTCAAAGAGTGCTATGTCGTTCATTAAAGGGTTAGATCCCTGGATTCATTAAGTGCAATATTTGAGAAATATGGAATTACTAGCTGGGTTGGGGAATGAGTGGAATAGATGAAGGGGATTGAGGGTGCACTTACCATGATGAGCCCTGTTTTGTGGTTGTTGTTCTTAATTTTATTTTATTTTATTATGTTATGTCAGTCACCATACAATACATCATTAGTTTTTTGATGTAGTGATCCATGATTCATTGTTTTCATATAACACTCAGTGCACTGTTTTTTTTTCAAGAATTGCAAACTCTTTAAAACTGAATTTGGCCATATTTTAAGTCTCGAAAAACTAAAATCTAAACTATGCAGTGCTTCTACCTACTATTAGCTCTTACTGGTTACAAGAAGTCTTATGCAGAACACTTAAACTATCAGCTGAACCTAAACTCAAACTGCAAGGAAACAAATATACTTAGCGACTGGAACCTATATTACTAGAGAGCAAAGGTTGAACTAGTAAGTTAATGTGATGATGAGGTTACCATGTGGTCATAGAATTGTTGAACGATCATATTGTAACCTGAAATTAATATAACACTGTATGTTAATTATACTTCAAAAAGAAATACTAAATTACCAGTTGCACTTAAAATGAAATGTGAGTAAATAAAATGTGTTCCCATGTATTAACATTTTTAGGTCTCCTGAAATGACATGAAGTATGTTATACATGTACGGCTAATACACCAAGATTTTTATACACTCAGCTCATTTGTAAACTTGGCCCTCCTATTTAATCTCATTGGCCTCACTTTGAGTTTATGGAAAGCATGCCACACCCCTGTGATATCTGTCACTTAATAATATAATTTGGAGAAGCAGCCTTCCCTGCCCCCTTTACCTAGCGTGGCATCCCCATCATTCATGCTTTGTCCACAATTGGGTTTCCTTCGTCACATCTACCAACACCTGACATTCTATTATACACTGTCTGGGTTTTGTATGTTACTGACCATCCCCCCAGCTACTGTCCATCCCCCCAGCTGGAATATATGCTCCACGAAGGCAGGGACTCTCTCCTGCTCATCACTGCATCCTCAAGGCCAGGCATAAGGTATGAACTCAGCAAATATTTCTTTAATCAAGTGCTTAACAGGTGATATGATTATGTACTTGAAACACTCAAAGAGAATCAGCTCAAAAACTATAAAGCAAAGCCCTCATGATGTCAGCATAATCTTATCATCTGCAAGTAGTGATGCATACTTCTTCCCTTTCGACTTTTATTCTCTTGTCATTTCCCTGTCTAATTACACTACCTAACAATTCCAGAATTATATGAATGAAGAGCAGTGGTAGTGCACACGCTCCTCGTGTAACTGATTTTAAAGAATTTTGTAGTATTTCACCTGGTGCTGCATTTGAGATAGAGACATTTGTTAATCATGTTAAGGAAGGATGCTCCTTTGTCTAGGTGACTGAGAAAATGCAGGAGGAGCATTTTAAATTTTGTTAAAGGTTAAATAATAGTAATGATAGAAGGCACCCTTTAATGGTTGCTCATCTTATTGTAAACATTTTGTTTTGCCATTAAGTCCAATGCCAGTTATGGATTTTGATGCATATATTTATTTTCATTGTGTTATCAAGACTCTCCTGGATCTCATAAATGTTCCTTGAAGGTGAAAAAAAAAAGTAGTGTCTGGCCCTACAACTCTTTGAGGGTGGCTCTTTAACAAAGTTTTCCATTTGTATCACAAGTATTGTCTATTAGCTTTTGGGGGGGTTTTTTGGTATCAGGATTAATCTTCATATTTCCATATAAAATTATCCATTTCATCCATGTGATCAGTTTTTGTATCAGGATTTTACAAAGTGGTCTATTCTGTCTTTCAATTCTCTGTTTGCGGTTCTTCTGCCTTCTCCTTGTTATGACTGTGCTTTAGCATTTTTCTTTTCTTACTGGGTTTTTTAGAAGTTTACCTATTTATACCGTTTTACTATATACAGCTCCTTGTTTTATTTTATGCCTCAATCATTCTTCCACTTCCCAAATTGTCAAATTTCAGCTATTATTATTAATGTGACTTTCTATTTTGCTTGGATTTAACGTGTTGCTTTTTTTTAATTTTATTTTACTAGGTTATGTTAGTCACCACACAATACATCATTCGTTTTTGATGTAGTGATCCACGATTCATTGTTCTCGTATAACACCCAGTGCTCCATGCTGTACATGCCCTCCTGAATACCCATCACTGGGCTAATCCATCCCTCCACCCCCCTCCCCTCTAAAACCCTCAGTTTGTTTCTCAGAGTCCATAGTCTCTCATGGTTCATCTCTCCCTCCGATTTCCCCCCTTCGTTTTTCCCTTCCAACTCCTAAAGTCCTCCATGCTGTTCCTATGTTCCACAAATAAGTGAAACCATATGATAGTTGACTTTCTCTGCTTGACTTATTTCACTTAGCATAATCTCCTCCAGTCCCATCCGTGTTGATGTAAAAGTTGGGTATTCATCCTTTCTGATGGCTGAGTGATATTCCATCATATATATGGACCACATCTTCTTTATCCATTCATCTGCTGAAGGGCATCTCGGCTCTTTCCACAGTTTCACTATTGCGGACATTGCTGCTATGAACACTGGGGTGCATATGGCCCTTCTTTTCACTACATCTGTGTCTTTGGGATAAATACCCAGGAGTGCAATTGCTGGGTCATAGGGTAGCTCTATTTTTAATTTTCTGAGGCACCTCCACACCGTTTTCCAAAGTGGCTGTACCAGCTTGCATTCCCACCAACAGTGTAAGAGGGTTCCCCTTTCTCCACAACCTCTCCAGCATTTGTTGTTTCTTGCCTTGTCAATTTTTGCCATTCTAACTGGTGTAAGGTGGTATCTCAGTGTGGTAAAACGTGTTGCTTTTTAATCAAGCTTTTGAGTTGGATCCTTAGTTTATTTTCATTTTTTTTAACTTAAAGGGTAAAGAATATGAATTTTCCTCTCAGTACAATACTGAGAGGAAGATACTTTATAACTGTAGTTTTGAGTTTATCTTCACCCCCAGGGTGTGGTTCGGTTTTGTTTTCTTTCTGATGACACGTATTATTGTCTTAATTTCTAAATGGTTAGTTAGGTAAAGAGGGCATTTTTCTATTGCCATCCAATACTCTTCTTAGATGGGCAAAGAATGTAATTTGTAGCACATCTACTTTTTAATCTACTGACATTTTGATGGCTTAATTGTGTTCTAAGAGAAGACAGTGGACTCCCCTTAGAGGTCAAGGCAGTGGTGTGGGTCTCAAAGCACAGACTTAATGCTGCTTTGGTTTGCTTGGTGGATCAAGGACTGAGAGATTTGCATTAGGGCACCATCATTACAATTGTGCTTTTGTTCATTTCTCTTTATTCCTTTGTACAACTTAGTGCTTTGTAATTTTGTGCACACCATCCATGGCAGTGACTCATTGTGGGAGACTTTGATTTCATCATTTTTAATGAAATATAATTCACCTACAACATCCTAGTAGTTTTAAGTATACCTCATTGCTTTTAAATTGTTATTTTCATCATTCGGGGACCCCTTGAGCCCTTCTTTAAACATTTTTCTTATGACTTTTTTTATTTTAGAGCAGGTTTAGGTTCCCAGAAGAATTGAGCGAAGGTACAGAGATTTACCATGTACTCCCTGCCCCCACAGGTCCACAGCCTCCTCCACTAGAGAGTTACATTGTTACTACTGATGAACCTACATTGACACATCACTACCACCCACGTTTATAGTTTACACCATTGTTGAGTCTTGCTTTGTACATTCTCTGGGTTTGGACAAATGTATAATGACCTGTATCCATCATTATGGTATCAGACGGAGTATTTTCACCACTAAAAAAATCCACTGTGTTCTGCCTAGTCATACCTCTCTCCCCAACCCCTGGCAGCCACTGATCTTTTTACTGTCTCAATACCTTTGGCTCTTCTAGAATGTCATATAGTTGGAATAATACAGCAGATAGCCTTTTCAGATTGGCTTCTTTCATGTAGTGATATGCATTTAGGTTTCTCCCATATCTTCCCATGGCTTGATAGCTCATTTCTTTTTTTAAAAATATTTATTTTATTTATTTTAGAGAGAGAAAGAGGGAGAGTAGAGAATCTTCAAGCAGACTACCAACTGAGCTTGGAGCCCGATGTGGGGCTCAATCTCATGACCCTGAGATCACAACCTGAGCTAAAACCAACAGCTGGATGCTTAATGGCCTGAGCCACCCAGGGTCCCTAATAGCTCATTTCTTTTCAGCACTGAATGATCTTCCTTGGTCTGGATGTGCCACAATTTATCCGTTCACTGATGGAACGGCATCTTGTTTGCTTCCGAGTTTTGCCAATTATGAATAAAGCAGCTATAAATATCAGTGTGCAGATTTTTGTGTGGATGTAGGTTTTCAAATCCTTTGAGTAAATACCAAGGAGTGCAATTGCTGGATTAAATGGTAGGAGGAAGTGTAAATTTTCAAGAAACCACCAAATTGTCCTCCAAAGTGGCTGGACAATTTTTTTATTCCTATCAGCACTTAGTATTGTCAGAGTTCCAGATTTGGGCCACTCTAAAAGGTGTGTCCCACTTATTTTTTCAAACTTTACATAACACACTATGTATGGTGTTATTTGTGCCAGGCATCCTAACAAATATTGTCATTTATTTTTTCTTTAAATTTTTTTATTGTTGTGTTAATCATCATACATTACATCATTAGTTCTTGATGGTGTGTTCCATCAGTCAATCTTTGTACATAACACTCAGTGCTCCGCGCAGAACGTGCCCTCCTTAATACCAATCACCAGGCTAACCCATCCCCCCAGCCCCCTCCCCTCTAGAACCCTCAATTTGTTTTTCAGAGTCCATCGTCTCTCATGGTTCGTCTCCCCCTCCAATTTACTCCCCTTCATTCTTCCCCTCCTGCTATCTTCTTTTTTTTCTTAACATATATTGCATTTTTTGTTTCAGAGGTACAGATCTGTGATTCACCAATCTTGCACAATTCACAGCGCTCACCGTAGCACATACCCTCCCCAATGTCTATCACCCAGCCACCCCATCCCTCCCACCCCCCCACCACTCCAGCAACCCTCAGTTTGTTTCCTGAGATTAAGAATTCCTAATATCAGTGAGGTCATATGATACATGTCTTTCTCTGATTGACTTATTTCACTCAGCATAACACCCTCCAGTTCCATCCACATCGTTGCAAATGGCAAGGTCTCATTCCTTTTGATGGCTGCATAATATTCCATTGTGTATATATACCACCTGTTCTTTATCCATTCATCTGTCGATGGACATCTTGGCTCTTTCCACAGTTTGGCTATTGTGGACATTGCTGCTATAAACATTGGGGTGTACGTACCCCTTCGGATCCCTACATTTGTACCTTGGTGGTAAATACCCAGTAGTGCAATTGCTGGATCGTATGGTAGCTCTATTTTCAACTGTTTGAGGAACCTCCATACTGTTTTCCAGAGGGGTTGCACCAGCTTGCATTCCCACCAACAGTGTAGAACGGTTCCCCTTCCTCCGCATCCCCGTCAACATCTGTCGTTTCCTGACTTGTTAATATTAGCCATTCTGACTGGTGTGAGGTGGTATCTCATTGAGGTTTTGATTTGGATTTCCCTGATGCCGAGCGATGTTGAGCACTTTTTCATGTGTCTGTTGGCCATTTGGATGTCTTCTTTGGAAAAACGTCTGTTCATGTCTTCTGCCCATTTCTTGATTGGATTATTTGTTCTTTGGGTGTTGAGTTTGATAAGTTCTTTATAGATTTTGGATACTAGCCCTTTATCTGATATGTCATTTGCAAATATTTTCTCCCATTCTGTTGGTTGTCTTTTGGTTTTGTGGACTGTTTCTTTTGCTGTGCAAAAGCTTTTTATCTTGAAGTCCCAATAGTTCATTTTTGCCCTTGCTTCCCTTGCCTTTGGCGATGTTTCTAGGAAGAACTTGCTGCGGCTGAGGTCAAAGAGGTTGCTGCCTGTGTTCTCCTTTAGGATGTTGATGGACTCCTGTCTCACGTTTAGGTCTTTCAACCATTTTGAGTCTATTTTTGTGTGTGGTATAAGGAAATGGTCCAGTTTCATTCTTCTGCATGTGGCTGTCCAATTTTCCCAACACCATTTGTTGAAGAGACTGTCTTTTTGCCATTGGACATTCTTTCCTGCTTTGTCAAAGATGAGTTGACCATAGAATTGAGGGTCCATTTCTGGGCTCTTGATTCTGTTCCATTGATGGGTGTGTCTGTTTTTGTGCCAGCACCATACTGTCTTGATGATGACAGCTTTGTAATAGAGCTGGAAGTCCGGAATTGTGATGCCGCCAGCTTTACTTTTCTTTTTCAAGATTCCTCTGGCTATTCGGGGTCTCTTCTGGTTCCATACAAATTTTAGGATTATTTGTTCCATTTCTTTGAAAAAAGTGGATGGTATTTTGGTGGGGATTGCATTGAATGTGTAGATTGCTCTAGGTAGCACTGACATCTTCACAATGTTTGTTCTTCCAATCCATGAGCATGGAACGTTTTTCCATTTCTTTGTGTCTTCCTTAATTTCTTTCATGAGTATTTTATACTTTTCCAAGTACAGATCCTTTCCCTCTTTGGTTAGATTTATTCCTAGGTATCTTATGGTTTTGGGTGCCATTGTAAATGGGATCGACTCCTTGATTTGTCTCTCTTCTGTCTTGTTGTTGGGCATAGGAAAGCCACTGATTTCTGTGCATTGATTTTATATCCTCCTACTTGACTGAATTCCTGGATGAGTTCTAGCAGTTTTGGGGTGGAGTCTTTTGGGTTTTCCACATACAGTACCATATCATCTGCAAAGAGTGACAGTTTGACTTCCTCTTTACTGATTTGGATGCCTTTGATTTCTCTTCGTTGTCTGATTGCTGTGGCTAGGATTTCTAATACTATGTTGAATAGCAGTGGTGAGAGTGGACATCCCTGCCGCCTTCCTGACCTTAGGGGGAAAGCTCTCAGCTTTTCCCTATTGAGAATGATATTCGCTTTAGGTTTTTCATAGATGGCCTTTATGATATTGAGGTATGTACCCTCTATCCCTATACTCTGAAGAGTTTTGATCAAGAAAGGGTGCTGTACTTTGTCAAATGCTTTTTCTGCATCTATTGAGAGGATCATAGGATTCTTGTTCTTTCTTGTGTTAATAGATTGTATCACGTTGATTGAGTTGCAGAGGTTGAACCAAACTTGCAGCCGAGGGATAAATCCCACTTGGTCATGGTGAATAATCCTTCTAATGTACTGTTGGATCCTATTGGCTAGTATTTTGGTGAGAATTTTTGCATCCATGTTCATCAAGGATACTGGTCTGTAATTCTCCTTTTGGATGGGGTCTTTGTCTGGTTTTGGGATCAAGGGAATGGTGGCCTCATGAAACGAGTTTGGAAGTTTTCCTTCCATTTCTATTTTTGGAACAGTTTCAGGAGAATAGGTATTAATTCTTCTTGAAATGTTTGGTAGAATTCCCCTGGGAAGCCATCTGGCCCTGGGCTTTTGTTTCTTGGGAGATTTTTGATGATGCTTCAATTTCCTTCGTGGTTATAGGTCTGTTCAGATTTTCTACTTCTTCCTGGTTCAATTTGGTAGTTGATACATCTCTAGGAATGCATCCATTTCTTCCAGATTATCTAATTTGCTGGCATAGAGTTGCTCATAATATGTTCTTATAATTGTTTGTATTTCCTTGGTGTTGGTTGTGATCTCTCCTCTGTCATTCATGATTTTGTTGATTTGGGTCATTTCTCTTTTCTTTTTGATCAGTCTGCCTAGGGGTTTATGAATCTTGTTAATTCTTTCAAAGAACCAACTCCTAGTTCCGTTGATCTGTTCTACTGTTCTTTTGGTTTCTATTTCATTGATTTCTGCTCTGATCTTTATTATTTCTCTTCTCCTGCTGGGTTTAGGCTTTATTTGCTGTTCTTTCTCCAGCTCCTTTAGGGGTAGGGTTAGGTTGTGTATTTGAGACCTTTCTTGTTTCTTGAGAAAGGCTTGTATTGCTATATACTTTCCTCTCAGGACTGCCTTTGCTGTATCCCAAAGATTTTGAAATGTTGTGTTTTCATTTTCATTGGTTTCCATGAATTTTTTTTAATTCTTCTTTAATTTCCTGGTTGACCCATTCATTCTTTAGTAGGATGCTCTTTAGCCCCCATGTATTTGAGTTCTTTCTGACTTTCCTCTTGTGATTGAGCTCTAGTTTCAAAGCACTGTGGCCTGAAAATATGCAGGGAATGATTCCAATCTTTTGGTACCGGTTGAGACCTGATTTGTGACCTAGGATGTGATCTGTTCTGGAGAATGTTCCATGGGCTCTATAGAAGAATGTGTATTCCGTTGCTTTGGGATGGAATGTTCTGAATATATCTGTGGAGTCCATTTGGTCCAGTGTGTCATTTAAAGTCTTTATTTCCTTGTTGATCTTTTGCTTAGATGATCTGTCCATTTCAGTCAGGGGGGTGTTAAAATCCCCCACTATTATTGTATTGTTGTCAATGTGTTTCTTCGCTTTTGTTATTAATTGCCTTATATAATTGGCTGCTCCCATGTTAGAGGCATAGATATTTACAATTGTTAGATCTTCTTGTTGGATAGACCCTTTAAGTAGGATATAGTGTCCTTCCTCATCTCTTATTACAGTCTTTGGTTTAAAATCTAATTTGTCTGATCGAAGGATTGCCACCCCAGCTTTCTTTTGGTGTCCATTAGCATGGTAAATGCTTTTCCACCCCCTCCCTTTCAATCTGGGGGTGTCTTTGGGTCTAAAATGAGTCTCTTGCAGACAGCATATCGATGGGTCTCGTTTTTTTACTCCAGTCTGATAGCCTGTGTCTTTTGATTGGGGCATTTAGCCCATTTACATTCAGGGTAACTATTGAAAGGTATGAATTTAGGGCCATTGTATTGCCTGTAAGGTGACTGTTACTGTATATTGTCTCTGTTCCTTTCTGATCTGTGCTGCTTTTAGGCTCTCTCTTTGTTTAGAGGACCCCTTTCAATATTTCTTGGAGGGATGGTTTCGTGTTTGCAAATTCCTTTAGTTTTTGTTTGTCCTGGAAGCTTTTTATCTCTCCTTCTATTTTCAATTAGAGCCTAGCTGGATGTAGTATTCTTGGCTGCATATTTTTCTCGTTTAGTGCTCTGAAGATATCATGCCAGTCCTTTCTGGCCTGCCAGGTCTCTGTGGATAGGTCTGTTGCCAATCTTATGTTTCTACCATTGTAGGTTACATATCTCTTCCCTGAGCTGCTTTCAGGATTTTCTCTTTGTCTCTGAGACTCGTAGGTTTTACTATTAGATGTTGGGGTGTTGACCTATTTTTATTGATTTTGAGAGGGGTCTCTGTGCCTCCTAAATTTTGAGGCCTGTTTCCTTCTCCACATTAGGGACGTTCTCTGCTATAATTTGCTCCAATATACCGTCTGCCCCTCTCTTTCTTCTTCCTCTGGGATCCCAATTATTCTAAAGTTGTTTCGTCTTGTCGTATCGCTTATCTCTCGAATTCTGCTCTCGTGATTCAGTAGTTATCTCTCTTTCTCTCAGCTTCTTTATTTTCCATCATTTGGTCTTCTATATCACTAATTCTCTCTTCTGCCTCATTTATCCTAGCAGTTAGTGCCCCCATTTTTGATTGCACCTCATTAATAGCCTCTTTGATTTCAACTTGGTTAGATTTTAGTTATTTTATTTCTCCAGAAAGGGTTTCTCTAACAACTTCCATGCTTCTTTCAAGCCCACCTAGTATCTTTAAAATCATGATTCTGAACTCTAGGTCCGACATCATACTAATGTCCGTATTGAGTAGGTCCCTGGCAGACGGTACTACCTCTTGTTCTTTTTGCTGAGGTGATTTTTTTCATCTTGTCATTTTGTCCAGAGGAGAATAGATGAATGAGAGAACAAAATGCTAACAGGTTAACAACATCCCCAGAAAATATACTCTAAACAAACCAGAAACGACCTGAAACCAGGGGAAAAGAAAGGGAAAGAAAGAGAAAAGAAAGAGAAAAAAAAGAAAAAGAAAAAGATAAAAGCAAACAAAAACAGAACAAAAAAAACAGAATATGATCACATCTGTTCAGGCTAGCGCATAGATCAGTGGGTGTATTTTGGTCTGTTAGAATAAAGTGCCTCCTAAAATTAAAGAATGAAAGACTTATATATGTACAAAATAAGGGTTGAATCAATGAAGGGATGGAATATGACTGTAAAGATGAAAATTATAAAAGATTTTATAAAAGGAATTGATAAGAAGTTGTTTGAAAAAAGAAAGAAGAAGATTTAAAAAGAAAAAAGAAAAAAAGGGAGAGAATTTGATCCGGCAGGAGACCAGAACAAAGCCATACACTAGTGATTTAGGGTATATTTTGATCTGTTAGAAGAAACTGTATCTCAAAATTTTAAAGAGAGAACAATTTATATATATATATATATATATATATGCCAAAAATAAGGGATAGAATATGACTCTAAAAATGAAAAATAAAAATGTTTTTTTTTAAAAAAGGGATTGATAAGATGTTGGTTAAAAAGGGGAAAAAGAAAAATTCAAAAAAAAAAGACAGTTAAAAAAATTAACTTTGAAAGACAAATGAATAATGGTAAAAAAAGCCATGGATTCTATGTGCAGTATTCCCCTAGCGCTGAGTTCTCCCGTTCTCCTTGATCGGTAAACTTGGTCTTGGCTTCCTGGCTGTTCGTGCTGATCTTCTGGGGGAGGGGCCTGTTGCTGTGGTTCCCAAATATCTTTGCCGGAGGCGGAATTGCCCTACCTTAAGCAATCTGCTCAGGTTTGCTCTCAGGAGCTTTTGTTCCCTGCAAGCTCTGGGTACAGCTTTGGAGGTTGAGAGTGAAAATGGTGCCTCCCAATCTCCGCCCAGGAGGAGCCGAGAACTCGGGGCCCCGCTCCTCAGTGCGCCCCCAGAGAAAAGCAGTCAGTCACTCCTGTGTCCCCGGGCTCCAGCCACACTCCGTGCTCACCCAGCCTGTGACCGAGCGTTTCTATCTCTGGCACCCAACTCGGTATGGAGTCTCCAAACCTAGCACATCCGAGGTGCGCTCCCGCGCCACTCCTCCTGGGGGGAGGAAGGGGAGTCTCCCCAGATCTGCCGCCTGTTGGGTCCCTGCTGGAGGAGCAGTGGCCCGACTGGGCCGCGGATCACAGTGTATGGCCACCCCGAGCTGAGAGCCCGCGCCTCGGCTCCGTCTCTGCAGCCGGCTTCCCCGCTCTGATACCTGGGAGCTCTGCCGCACTCAGGCACCCCCGGTCTTTCTGTGACCCCGAAGGTCCTGAGACCACACTGTCCCGCCAGGGTTCCACCCCCCGCTTAGCCACTGGAGCGACGTCCCTCAGCGGAGCCAACTTCTATAAGTTCCGATTTTGTGCTCGCGGCTCTATCACTTGCCAGAAGCAGCCGACGGAGGCCCCCTCCCCTGCCGTCTATCCTCCCGAATATCGCCTCGGATTCACTTCTCCGCACGTCCTACCTTCCAGAAAGTGGTCGCTTTTCTGTTCAGAGAATTGTTGCTATTCTTTTCTTCGATCTCCTGTTGAGTTCGTAGGTGTTCAGAATGGTTTGATCCCTATCCAGCTGAATTCCTGAGACCAGACGAAATCCAGGTCTCCTACTCCTCTGCCATCTTGCTCCGCCCCCCAAATATTAAGTCATTTAATCCCCGCAAAAACCCATGATGTAGGTATTATCCCCATTATATGAATAAGGAACTGAGGCACAGAGAGATTGATCAACCTGCCCTAGGCCACATTGGAAGTAAATCCAGAAACACTCTTCAACCCAGGTTCCAGAGTTTCTGTTCCACATTCAATTATTTTTTTATTGAGATATAATTACAGAACATAAAATTTGCAACTTTAAAGTATAGTAGGTGTGAGTCTTAGTATATTCACAATGTGGTGCAACCATCACCACTCTAATTCTAGAACATTTCCATTGCCTTAAACAGAAACCCCACACCTGGCAGCATTTGGTTCTAACCCCCACTCCCAAACCCCTTCTCTGTGGATTTGCCCTTTCTGGACATTTCATATAAATGGAATTCTCCCATATGTGTCCAGCTTCTTTCACCTAGCATAATGTTTTTAAGATTCATCCATGTTGTAGCATGTTATCAGTACATCCTTCCTTTTTAAGACTGAATAATATTCCATTGTATGGATATATCACATTTTATTTATCCACTCATCAGTTGATGGCCATTTGGGTTGTTTATACTGCAGTGCTATTATGAATAACACCTCTGTGAACACTTGTGTACGTGTTTTTAGGTGAACATGTTTTCAATTCTCTTGGACATATACTTTGGAGTAAAATTATTGGGTCATCTGGTAAGTCTATGTTCAACCTTTTTAAGAATTACCAAACTGTGTATTCACAGTGGCTGCAATATTGCAATATTGCAATATTTTATATTCCCACTAGCAATATATGATACAGAATCTGTGTCATTAAAGGCTGTACTTTGTTACCAATCATTTAACAAGAATTCTTATTCTCCTTCCCATATTTTTTATTATATCACTATTGTGTTTTTTAATTGGTTACCTTTAGAAACTTAAATAATGTATTAAAACTTCTACTTCTGTTTCACCAATGTTTGATGGTGTCTCTTGAGTCCCTATCTCATAAAGTCAAGATGCCGTGGCCTAACTTTTCTTTCTATATCATCCTCCCCAAACCCCTCCACCCCAACACACACCTCCACCACCCACCTTTGGTCAACTATTTTGGAACTTTACATTGTCATCCTGCCATCAGTCAAGCCTTCTATACTTTGTCCTTAGTTTGACTCCAGAACCTAAAAACTATTCATCAGTACATTGCTGTATAACTTTTCAGGGCTGGCCACAGAATATGCTAGAATTCTATTTCCTTCTCAAAACATCAGTCTCATGACTCCTGGGCCACTCAGAGAACAATGTGCCTGGCATTAAGTTCAAGTGGAGTCTCATTTATTTGCATCACTTGTTTAAAATGATGGAGCAATTTAGTTCATATTATATACATGACATTCTTGTAAAATTTTTATTTTTGTTGTTTTATTTAAGTTTGATTTTTTTTCTCCTAGAGTTTATGATTGCATTTTTTTTCTTGAGGCACCTTTTGCTTTTATCAAATCTTTTTTTTTTAACTCTTAATCACACTTTCTACTCTATCATACCCTAACATTTCTCTCCCAGATCCTTCTGCTCTGTCTCTATAATAAACTACTTGCTGACTTGGACTACTTTATAGCTATCACCCTTGGACTTCAGATCTGTGCCTTCCTACTGAGAGTCAATGTTCCCTGGACCTTTGTTTTCCTCTTCTTGGTTTAATTCCTCACACTTCTAAATAACATAACCAAATACTTTCTATAAAGGGGAACGGGGCAATTCCTAATCATTATAAGAAAAGAACACTACAGGTCAATTTTCTTTATGAAGATAGACTCAAAAATGATAAATGCTTTAGGAAACAGAATCCAGCAATATACAAAAAAAAAAATAACATATCATGACAAAGCGGGATTTATCCAAGAAAAGCAAAAAAAAGCAATCAATGTAATTCACAACAAACTGAAAGAAGAAAAATCATATGATGACCTTAATACATGCAAAAAATGACAAATCCCAACACCTGTTCATGCTAAAAACAAAACAATAATAAAAATCCCTCAGCAAATGAGAACAGACGGAAATTTCCTCAACCTCTCAGTAGCAAACATTTTCTGCTAAGATAAGGAGAAGAAAAAGGCGGGTGTGCTAAATATCATCACATTTATTCAACATTGGTTTTAACCAGTGTGATATAACAAGAAAAGGGGGAGGGAGGGAGTCATACATGTTGGAAGGAACATATGACTGTCTTTATTTGAAGATGACATGATCATCTATGCAGAAAACTCCAAGGAATCTACAAAGAAGGAACCAGAGCTGATATGGAAGTCTAGTGAAGCCACAACATGGAAGTTCAGTACATAAAATCAATTGGATTTCCATGTTCTTCTTATAAACAATTCAAAATTAAAATGGAAAGGCTATCAAATACAATAGCTTCCAAAATGTATGAAGGGATAAATTTATTGTAATATGTGCAAGGCCTATAAGGCTAAAATCTACAGAATATTGCTATGAAGGTAAAGAAAATCTGAATACATAGAGAGAGATTCTGTGTCCATAACATCCCATGTTAATATAACAGTGTTGTCAATTCTTGCTAAATCAATCAATAGATTCAACACAATGCTTATCAAAATCCCAACAGAGTTTTTGTAGAAACTGATAGGTCTTTAATGTTTATATATGGAAATATGTATTGATTTAATGGAAATTGAAATGACTAGATTAATTAACACAATTTGGAAAAGGAGAACAAAGTTGGACAACTTACATTACCTGATTTCAAAACTTACCGTAAATTTGCAGCAGCCAAGGCAGTGGGTATTGGTGAAAAGATGAACTTATTGCTCAACAGAATGGAATAGAGTTCAGAAATACACCCCCAAAAACACAGTCAACTGATTTCTGACGAAAGTACCAAGACAATCCAGTGTAGAAAAGATAGTCCTTTCAGTAAATGTGCTGGAAAAATTGAACACCTATATACAAAGAAAAAGAAGAATCTTGACCTCACACCAGACATAAATATTAACTCAAAATTAATTAAAGACCCAAATGTAACTAATTCTATATGCTTCTGGAAGGAAACACACTTTTATAAGAAAGTCAGAGTGACCCTCAGTTACGCAAAGATTTCTTAGTTAAGACACAAAAAAGACCTAGAAAAGATAAAAATAATAAATTGGATTTCATTCTAATTAAAAACTTTTGTGCTTCAAAGACCCCATTGTGAACATGAAAAGGCCAGGCACAGACTGGGAGAAAATTCTTGCAAAACAGTATCTGAGAAAGAACTTGTATCCAGAATATATAAAGAACCCATACACTGCAACAAAAAATAAAAATGCACACAAGATTTGAATAGCTATTTCACAAAAGAAGATATACAGATGGCGAGTAAGCACGTGAAAAGATGCTTAACATCATTAGTCATTAGGGAAACGCCAATTAAAACCACAGTGAGATACTATTACGCACCTATTAGAATGGCTTAGAATGTGCTGCCAAGAATGGGAAGCAGCTGAAATCCCTGTGTATCACTGATGGGGATACAAAATGGCACAGCCACTTTGGAAACTAGTCTGGCAGTATCTTATAAAGTTAAACATACACTTACTGTGCGATGCAACGGTACCACTCCTAGGTATCTATACTGAAGAGAAATGAAGACATTCATTCCCAAAGACTAGAACACAAATGTTTAGAGAAGCTGTATTCTTAATACCCAAACCCTGGAAACAATCCACATATCCCTCATCTGGTGAGTAAATAAACACAATAAGCTGTGTTCATACAGTGAAATACTACACAGAAATCAAAAGGAATGAGTTACTTATACACTAAACAATATGGATGAATCTCAAAAGTATTATATGTAAGGAAAGAAGCCACAAAAGACCACATAGTGTATGATTCCATATCTGTGAAATTCTAGAAAAGAAAAGGAGTGGAGGGAAGCATAATGACTGGAAAGTGACAGGAGAGAGCTTTCTGGAGTGACAGAAATGCTCAGCATCATGATCATGCATATATCAAACTCATTGAGTTATAAGATTAAATATGGAAACTTTGATTAAATGAAAATTTTACTTCAATAAAACTAATTTTCTAAAAGTGTGCCCAGCAGATAAGCTTTCTTAAGCCCTGAAACTGACCTCCAGTTTCAAGGGATGGTTCAACTAAGTATGGATTTCCAGGTCATATTGGTTTTTCTAATCTGAATGTTGAAAGCATTACCTTCTAGAATCCAGTGCTGCTTATGAAAAACCAAATAACAGTCTGATTCTCTTTCCTATAGGGTGACTTTCTCTTCTTTAATTTTTTATGATAATGATACTAACATACCATTATAGTGTTCCAAGTCCTGTTCTATGTACAATGTTCCCAGTGCCTTGGAACTTCTCAGTGATAAATCCAGTTGTAGTGTCTTTTTCATTACTGTTACAAAAACTCAGAAAACTGTTCCAATATACATACTCCTATCCTTTGGGGGAAGTTTCTTCTGCTGTTTCCTAGCCATGTTTTCTCTCTCCACATCCTCTGTTCTCTGCTACTAGTTCTCCCAATAATAGGGACTAGACATTTTGGGGATTGATCCTGTATTTCTCTTGTCTCTTATCTTCTTAATTTCTCCTCTTTCCAGACTTTTTATTGCTTCTTTTATTTTGGCAACCACATTTTTAATCTCTGAGACATTTCTTGTTTTCTGAGTGATCCTTTTCCCTCAACTACTATTCTTGTTCTCTGAATGTAACATCTCACATGTCAGAGAAGGTGCTTTTAGAATATATTTTCATCTTGCTTTTTATCTTGGTTTTTCTCTTCTGTCTGCTACACATACACACACACACACACCCTCCACCTGGTGACCCTGGCCTGTCTATTCATATATAAGAAGGACAGTTGAGTTTCCTCACAACTTCCACTTGCCTCACTGCTGACTTCCAACTAGAGTTCTTTCAGAGGCAGGAAATGGCAGGGAAATTTGAGTGGCAGAGTTTGGATTAGATGAGGAGGGTGTTGGAGAGAAGACCCTACTACCTACCAAAATGAGGAGAGGTTAGTCAGTTCCAGGCATTATCTTTCAAGGCAGAGGACAGCATTTCCCAGATCATACGTTTGTTTGTTCGTTTGTTTGGTATAAAGGTCCCCATCTCCCCTCTTCTAGAATTAAATTCCAACAACCTAACTCAACTCAAGCATATGGAAGTGGGAAAGGGATCATGTCCTCAGCCAGGATACTTACGCTGTGCCCTGAACTCCAACTACTCCATCTTCTCCTGGACCAGCCACCCTGCCTGGCTGTGCTGAGCCAGGAATCTCTAAGGGCGCCCAACCCCCACCTCCTCAGCTGCCCTCTTGGTGCATCTTCTGGTCTGTGCTATCCTCGAGTTATGTCATCCTCAAGCCTACTTCTGTCCGCTCTCAATCATTCAGTGTTTGTTTTTCTGCATTTGAAACCTACTCCTTGCTCTCTTTCACTGATTCTTCTTTTTATATGAGGTTTGGGTTTGTTTGTTTTTCATGTGTTTGTTTGTACCTCTATCCACCATCACCACAGGATCTTAGAAAGCACAGAGTGTAAACACCTATATACCACTCTCTTCAAAAATAAAAGTCCTCTTCACCTTTCATCTTTTGCCCAGCAAAACCACCCCTGCTAACGGAATCCTCTACCACAGCCCTGGATTAGGTCACTATGGTGAGATGTCCTTAACTGTCCTATGACTGCTTTAAAGACACAATAACCATTTGTGTATTTTTCACAAGTTCTGCACATTTGTCAAATAAATCAAGATGAATTTTATAGTAACAAAGACGAATTTATGTAATTTAGGTGAATTTTTCTATATCCTTATTTAATATGCTTTTTTATTTGTTAAAGACTGTATGGTTTGTTAAATCTTTAAATCTTTGACTACAATTTTGGTTTTATAGTAACAACTTTAAAAATTGCTATATACATATATACTTAGATGTTGTTATTTAGGACATAAAAGTTTATGACTGCTCTAGCTTCACAATAAAGTGAACTTTTTATCAGAGTAAGATAATTATGTTCTATTTAATTATTTTGTCTCACATTTTACTTTTTCTGATACTAATACAGTCAATGCAGCTTTCTTTGGGTTTATATATTCTTAACATATCCTTAAAAATCCCTTTATTCTTATACTTTCTTGAAAATTTACTTTAGCACTTCTCTTAAGCAGTAAAAGGCCTGAATTTCAATTTATTCCTTGAACCATTGAGGAGTTGAATCTCATTCATTCATTTGACAAATATTTGTTGAGGAAATACTATATATTAGAGCTGATATTCAGAACGGAACAAACACGGTTCAAGCCATTATAAATTTTTTGCATCTTACCTTCTCTATTTAGATATACAACCTGTTTGCTTTTTTGTTTATTCTATGAGCTCTTTGAATCAAAAGAGGAAAAATATGAAAGATAGGATTTAATATTTATTCATGATTTCTTTAAAAAAATACTCTTAGCAAACTAAAACCAGACTTTCCTTAAACTGATAAAGAATATTGATTGAAATACCTGCCTGTAAATGATGAAAGGCTGAAAGCTTGTTCTCTAAGATCAGGAACAAAACAAGGGTGATCATTCTCACCACACATGTTCAACATGGTACTGGAAGTTCTAGCTAGAGCAATTAGGCAAGAAAAAGAAATAAATGGCATTCAAATCAGAAAAGAAGAAGCAAAACTATCTCTATTTGCAGATGAATTAGCCTTAGATATAGAAAATCCTAACGACTTCACCAAAAATCCCTTAGAACTAATCAACAAATTCAGTAAAGTTGCAGGATACAAAAAAATCAACATTAAAAAAATAAGTTGATCAGAGGGGGAGACGAACCATGAGAGGTGATGGACTCTGAAAAACAGAGGTTTCTAGAGGGGAGGGAGGTGGGGGGATGGGTTAGCCTGGTGGTGGGTATTAAGGAGGGCACGTTCTGCGTGGAGCACTGGGTGTTATGCACAAACAATGAATCATGGAATGCTGCATCACAAACAGATGATGTAATGTATAGTGATTAACATAACAATAAAAAAATTTAAAGGAAAAAATAAGTTGAATTTCTTTTTTTTAAAGATTTTATTTATTTATTTATTTATTTATTTATTTATTTATTTGACAGAGAGAGAGAGATCGCGAGAGCAGGAACACAAGCAGGGGGAGTGGGAGAGGGAGAAGCAGGCTTCCCGCGGAGCAGGGAGCCCAATGTGGGGCTCGATCCCAGGACCCTGGGATCATGACCTGAGCCGAAGGCAGACGCTTAACGACTGAGCCACCCAGGCGCCCCAATAAGTTGAATTTCTATACACAACAAACTATCTGAAAAAAAAATAAAGAAAAAATGCCATTTATAATAGCATCAAAAATAACAAAATATATAGAAATAAATTTAACCAAGGAGGTTAAAGAAAATTATACACTGAAAATTATAAGACACTGATAAAAGAAATGGAAAAAGAACAAAAAATGGAAAGATATTATATGCTCATGGATTGGAAGACTTAATATTGTTCAAATGTCGAAAACTATCTATAGATTCAATGCAATCCCTCCTAAAATTCCAATGACATTTTTCACAGAAATAGAGAAAACAATCCTAAAGTATGTATGGAGCCACAAAAGACCCCAAATAGTTAAAACAATCCTGATAAAGGACAAAGCTGGGGGTATCACCATTCCTGATTTCAAACTTTATTACAAAGCTATGATAATCAAAACTGCTTGGTACTGGCATAAAAACAGACACATAACCATAGAACAGAATTGAGAGCCCAGGTAACAGGTTAATATACAAAATAAGAAAATCAACTCAATAACAACAAAAAAGAAAAAAGAAAAATCAAGTTTAAAAGTGGGCAGACCTAGCAATGTCCACAATAGCCAAACTGCAGAAAGAGCCAAAATGTCCATCGACAGATGAATGGATAAAGAAAATGTGGTATATATACACAATGGAATATTATGCAGCCATCAAAAGGAATGAGATCTTGCCATTTGCAACGATGTGGATGGAACTGGAGGGTGTTATGCTGAGTGAAATAAGTCAATCAGAGAAAGACATGTATCATATGACCTCACTGATATGAGGAATTCTTAATCTCAGGAAACAAACTGAGGGTTGCTGGAGTGGTGGGGGGGTGGGAGGGATGGGGTGGCTGGGTGATAGACATTGGGGAGGGTATGTGCTATGGTGAGTGCTGTGAATTGTGCAAGACTGTTGAATCACAGATCTGTACCTCTGAAACAAATAATGCAACATATGTTAAGAAAAAGGAAAAAGAAGAAGATAGCAGGAGGGGAAGAATGAAGAGGAGTAAGTCGGACGGGGAGACGAACCATGAGAGATGATGGAGTCTGAAAAACAAACTGAGGGTTCTAGAGGGGAGGGGGGTGGGGGGATGGGTTAGCCTGGTGGTGGGTATTAAGGAGGGCACGTTCTGCGTGGAGCACTGGGCGTTATGCACAAACAATGAATCATGGAACACTACATCAAAAACTAATGATGTAATGTATGGTGATTAACATAACAATAAAAATTTTTTTTAAAAAGTGGGCAGACCTGATAGACATTTTTCCACAGAAGACACACAAATGGCCAATGGGTATGTGAAAAGATGCTCAACATCACTTATCATCAGGGAAATGCAAATCAGAACCACTATGAGGTAACACTTGACACCCACTAGAAGGGCTATTGTCAAAAAGACAAAAGACAGTAAGTGGTGCTGAGACTGTGGAGAAAAGGGAACTCATATACTATGGGGGGGCCTGCAACTTGGTATGGCCACTATGGAAAATAGTTTGTAGGCTCCTCAAAAAATTAAAAACAGAACTACCATATGATCCAACAATCCCCTTTCTAGGTGTATATCTGAAGGAAATGAAATCACTACCATGAGGAGATATCCACACCCTCACATTCATTGCAGTATTGTTCACAAGAGCAAAGACATGGGAAGAAACTGAGTGTCCTTGGAGGAATGAAAGGAAAAATAAAATAAGAAATATATGGACATAGACACACACACACACACACACACACACACACACACACACATCACAGTAGAATATAATGCAGCCATAAAAAAGAAAGAAGTTCTGCCTTTTGCAACAACATGGATAGAACAGGAGGGCATTATGCAAAGTAAAATAGTTCGGACAGAGACAGATAAATATTGTATGTTGTCACTTACTTACAGAATCTAAGAAACATGAACTCACAGAAATAGAATAGAATAGTGTTTGCCAGGGGTCAGGGTGGGCTATATAGGTCAATGGGTATAAACTTCCAGTTAGAAAATGAGTATGTTCTGGGGATCTAAGGTACAGCATGGTGACTATAATTAACAATACTGTTTTGTATACTTGAATGTTGTTAACAGAGTAGATCTTAAATATTATCACCACAAAAAGAAAATGATAATTAGGAGAAGGAATGTATGTATTAACTAATCTTATTATAGTAATCATTTTGCAATATATATGTGTACCAAATCATCACATTCTATCTCTTAAGCTTGCATGTATTCTATGTCAATTATAGCTCAATAAAGCTGGAAAAAGTAAAAGATAAGGTACTATAAATAAAAACATGCTAAAAACTTTTCCCCTTGAAATCAGAAATCAGAGAAGGATGTACAATTTCATCCCTTCTATTTAACATTTTACTGGAGGTCCTAGCCAGGGCAATAAAGCAAGAAAAGTAAAGAGAAGACATTCAGATTAGAAAGGAAAAAATACTAATGTTTTCTGATGACAGGATTGTGTACAAGAAAGTCCAAAAGAATATATAGACAATTAGAATTACCAAAGAACTTAGCAAAAGGTGCTGGATAACAGAAAATATGCAAAAATCAATTTTATTTCTATATACCAGCAACAAACACACAGAAAATAAAATTTTAAAAATCATTAACATTTATATTAGGATCAAAGAGCAACAAATACCTAGAAATGAATCTAAGGGAAAATAGGAAAATGTGTAAGACTTTTACATTCAAAACTACAAAATATTATTAAGAGAAACTAAAAAAATCTAAATAAATGGAAGACGATTTCTAAAATCAAATCTTCCCAAATTGCTCTAAAAAATGTTCTATAGGGGGGCGGAGCAAGATGGCGGAGGAGTAGGAGACCAGGATTTCGTCTGGTCTCAGGAATTCAGCTGAATAGGGATCAAACCATTCTGAACCCCTACGAACTCAACAGGAGACCGAAGAAGAGAGTAGCAACAACTCTCTGAACAGAGAAGCGATCACTTACCGGAAGGTAGGACGTGCGGAGAAGTGAATCCGAGGCGATATTCGGGAGGATAGATGGCGGGGGAGGGGCCTCCGTCGGCCGCTTCTGGCAAGTGCTAGAGCCGCGGAGCCCAAAATCGGACCTTTTAGAAGCTGGCTCCGCTGAGAGACATCCCTCCAGGGGCTAAGCTGGGTGTGGAACCCTCGTGGGACAGTGTCGTCTCAGGACCCTCGGGGTCACAGAAAGACCGGGGGGTGCCTGAGTGCGGCAGAGCTCCCAGGTATCGGAGCGGGGAAGCTGGCTGCAGAGACGGAGCCGAGGCGCGGGCTCTCAGCTCGGGGTTGCCATAAACTATGATCCGCGGCCCAGTCGGGGCACGGCTCCCCCAGCAGGGATCCAACAAGCGGCAGATCCGGGGAGACTCCCCTTCCTCCCCCGGTAGGAGTGGCGCAGGAGCGCACTGCAGGGATCTGCTGGGTTTGGAGACTCCACACGGGGTCGGGTGCCAGAGATGGAAACGCTGGGTCACAGGCCGGGTGAGCACGGAGTGCGCCGGGGACCGGGGACATGGGAGTGACTGACTGCTTTTTTCTCGGAGTGCACTGAGGAGCGGGGCCCCGAGTTCTCAGCTCCTCCAAGTGGAGATTGGGAGGCCACCATTTTCACCCTGGTCCTCCAAAGCTGTACCAGAGCTTGCAGGGAACAAAAGCTCCTGAGAGCAAACCCGAGCAGCTTGCTTAGCTCAGACCAACAAGGGTGGGGCATTTCCGCCTCCGGCAAAGACATTTGGGAACCACGGCAACAGGCCCCTCCCCCAGAAGATCAGCTTGAACAGCCAGCAAGCCAAGACCAAGTTTACCGATCAAGGAGAACGGGAGAACACCAGCGCTAGGGGAATACTGCACATAGAATTCATGGCTTTTTTTTTTACCATGATTCATTAGTTTTTCAAAGTTAATTTTTTTAACTGTTTTTTTTTAATTTTTCTTTTTCCATTTTTCAACAAACATCTTATCAATCCCTTTTTTTAAAAAAACATTTATTTTTCATTTTTAGAGTCATATTTTATCCCTTCATAGTAGCTACCCTTATTTTTGGCATACATATATAAGTTGTTCTCTCTTTAAAATTTTGAGATACAGTTTCTTCTAACAGATCAAAATATACCCTAAATCACAAGTGTATGGCTTTGTTCTAGTCTCCTGCCTGATCACATTCTCTCTCTCTTTTTTTTAAATCTTCTTCTCTTTTTTCAAACAACTTCTTATTGTATCAATTCCTTTTATAAAATCTTCTATAATTTTCATCTTTACACTCATCTTCCATCCCTTCATTGTATCAACCCTTATTGTATACATATATAAGTCTTTCTTCCTTTAAAACTTTAGGAGGCACTTTTTTCTAACAGACCAAAATACGCCCAAAATCTAGTGTGTGGCACTGATCTATGCACTAGCCTGATCATATTTGATCATATTCGGGTTTTTTTTGTATTGTTCTGTTTTTGTTTTTATCTTTTTCTTTTTCTTTTTGCTTTTCTTTCTTTCTTTCTTTTCTCTTTCTTTTTTCTTTCTTTCCCTTTCTTTTCGCCTGGTTTCAGGTCTTTTCTAATTTATATAAAGGATATTTGCTGGGGACATTGTTAACCTGTTAGCATTCTGTTCTCTCATTCATCTATTCTCCTCTGGACAAAATGACAAGACGAAAAAAATCACCTCAGCAAAATGAACAAGAGATAGTACTGTCAGCCAGGGACCTACTCAATATGGACATTAGTACGATGTCGGACCGAGAGCTCAGAATCATGACTTTAAAGATACTAGGTGGGCTTGAAAAAAGCGTGGAAGTTATTAGAGAAACCCTTTCTGGAGAAATAAAAGAACTAAAATCTAACCAAGTCAAAATCAAAAAGGCTATTAATGAGGTGCAATCAAAAATGGGGGCACTAACTGCTAGGATAAATGAGGCAGAAGAGAGAATCAGCGATACATAAGACCAAATGATGGAAAATAAAGAGGCTGAGAAAAAGAGAGAGAAACAACTACAGGATCACGAGGGCAGAATTCGACAGATAAGCGATACGATAAGATGAAACAACATTAGAATAATTGGGATCCCACATGAAAAAGAAAGAGAGAGAGGGACAGAAGGTGTATTGGAGCAAATTATAGCAGAGAACTTCCCTAATGTGGAGAAGGAAACAGGCATCAAAATCAGGATGCACAGAGAACCCCTCTCAAAATCAATAAAAATAGGTCAACCCCGACATCTAATAGTAAAACTTACAAGTCTCAGAGAAAAAGAGAAAATCCTGAAAGCAGCTCGGGAGAAGAGATATGTAACCTACAATGGTAGAAACATTAGATTGGCAACAGACCTATCCACAGAGACCTGGCAGGCCAGAAAGAACTGGCATGATATCTTCAGAGCACTAAATGAGAAAAATATGGAGCCAAAAACACTATATCCAGCTAGACTCTCATTGAAAATTAAAGGAGAGATAAAAAGCTTCCAGGACAAACAAAAACTAAAGGAATTTGCAAACACGAAACCAGCCCTCCAAGAAATATTGAAAGGGGTCCTCTAAGCAAAGAGAGAGCCTAAAAGCAGCACAGATCAGAAAGGAACAGAGACAATATACAGTAACAGTCACCTTACAGGCAATACAATGGCCCTAAATTCATACCTTTCAATAGTTACCCTGAATGTAAATGGGCTAAATGCCCCAATCAAAAGACACAGGCTATCAGACTGGAGTAAAAAAACGAGACCCATCGATAAGCTGTCTGCAAGAGACTCATTTTAGACCCAAAGACACCCCCACATTGAAAGGGAGGGGGTGGAAAACCATTTACCATGCTAATGGACACCGAAAGAAAGCTGGGGTGGCAATCCTTAGATCAGACAAATTAGATTTTAAACCAAAGACTGTAATAAGAGATGAGGAAGGACACTATATCCTACTTAAAGGGTCTATCCAACAAGAAGATCTAACAATTGTAAATATCTATGCCCCTAACATGGGAGCAACCAATTATATAAGGCCATTAAAAACAAAAGCGAAGAAACACATTGACAACAATAAAATAATAGTGGGGGACTTTAACACCCCCCTAACTGAAATGGACAGATCATCTAAGCAAAAGATCAACAAGGAAATAAAGACTTTAAATGACACATTGGACCAAATGAACTTCACAGATATATTCAGAACATTCCATCCCAAAGCAACGGAATACACACTCCTCTCTAGTGCCCATGGAACATTCTCCAGAATTGATCACATCCTAGGTCACAAATCAGGTCTCAACCGGTACCAAAAGATTGGGATTATTCCCTGCATATTTTCAGACCACAGTGCTTTGAAACTAGAACTCAATCACAAGAGGAAAGTCGGAAAGAACTCAAATACATGGAGGCTAAAGAGCATCCTACTAAAGAATGAATGGGTCAACCAGGAAATTAAAGAAGAATTAAAAAAATTCATGGAAACCAATGAAAATGAAAACACAACAGTTCAAAATCTTTGGGATACAGCAAAGGCAGTCCTGAGAGGAAAGTATAGAGCAATACAAGCCTTTCTCAAGAAACAAGAAAGGTCTCAAATACACAAACTAACACTACACCTAAAGAAGCTAGAGAAAAAACGGCAAAAAAGCCTAAACCCAGCAGGAGAAGAGAAATCATAAAGATCAGAGCAGAAATCAATGAAATAGAAACCAAAAGAACAGTAGAACAGATCAACGAAACTAAGAGCTGGTTCTTTGAAAGAATTAACAAGATTGATAAACCCCTAGCCAGACTTATCAAAAAGAAAAGAGAAATGACCCAAATCAACAAAATCATGAACGACAGAGGAGAGATCACAACCAACACCAAGGAAATACAAACAATTATAAGAACATATTATGAGCAACTCTATGCCAGCATATTAGATAACCTGGAAGAAATGGATGCATTCCTAGAGATGTATCAACTACCAAAATTGAACCAGGAAGAAATAGAAAACCTGAACAGACCTATAACCACAAAGGAAATTGAAGCGTCATCAAAAATCTCCCAACAAACAAAAGCCCAGGGCCAGATGGCTTCCCAGGGGAATTCTACCAAACATTTCAAGAAGAATTAATACCTATTCTCCTGAAACTGTTCCAAAAAATAGAAATGGAAGGAAAACTTCCAAACTCATTTTATGAGGCCACCATTCCCTTGATCCCAAAACCAGACAATGACGCCATCCAAAAGGAGAATTACAGACCAGTATCCTTGATGAACATGGATGCAAAAATTCTCACCAAAATACTAGCCAATAGGGTCCAACAGTACATTAAAAGGATTATTCACTGTGACCAAGTGGGATTTATCCCTGGGCTGCAAGGCTGGTTCAACATCCGCAAATCAATCAATGTGATACAATACATTAACAAAAGAAAGAACAAGAACCATATGATCCTCTCAATAGATGCAGAAAAAGCATTTGACAAAGTACAGCATCCTTTCTTGATCAAAACTCTTCAGAGTATAGGGATAGAGGGTACATACCTCAATATCATAAAAGCCATCAATGAAAAACCTACAGGGAATATCATTCTCAAAGGGGAAAAGCTGAGAGCTTTTCCCCTAAGGTCAGGAACGCGGCAGGGATGTCCACTCTCACCACTGCTATTCAACATAGTATTAGAAGTCCTAGCCACAGCAATCAGACAACAAAAAGAAATCAAAGGCATCTAAATCGGCAAAGAGGAAGTCAAACTCTCACTCTTTGCAGATGATATGATACTGTATGTGGAAAACCCAAAAGACTCCACCCCAAAAGTGCTAGAACTCATACAGGAATTCAGTAAAGTAGCAGGATATAAAATCAATGCACAGAAATCAGTGGCATTCCTATACACCAACAACAAGACAGAAGAGAAACAAATCAAGGAGTCGATCCCATTTACATTTGCACCCAAAACCATAAGATACCTGGGAATAAATTTAACCAAAGAGGCAAGGGATCTGTACTCAGAAAACTATAAAATACTCATTAAAGAAATTGAAGAAGACACAAAGAAATGGAAAAACTCTCCATGCTCATGGATTGGAAGAACAAACATTGTGAAGATGTCAGTGCTACCTAGAGCAATCTACACATTCAATGCAATCCCCACCAAAATACCATCCACTTTTTTCAAAGAAATGGAACAAATAATCCTAAAATTTGTATGGAACCAGAAGAGACCCCGAATAGCCAGAGGAATCTTGAAAAAGAAAAGTAAAGCTGGCGGCATCACAATTCCGGACTTCCAGCTCTATTACAAAGCTGTCATCATCAAGACAGTATGGTGCTGGCACAAAAACAGACACACCCATCAATGGAACAGAATCAAGAGCCCAGAAATGGACCCTCAATTCTATGGTCAACTCATCTTTGACAAAGCAGGAAAGAATGTCCAATGGCAAAAAGACAGTCTCTTCAACAAATGGTGTTGGGAAAATTGGACAGCCACATGCAGAAGAATGAAACTGGACCATTTCCTTACACCACACACAAAAATAGACTCCAAATGGTTGAAAGACCTAAACGTGAAACAGGAGTCCATCAAAATCCTGAAGGAGAACACAGGTAGCAACCTCTTCGACCTCAGCCACAGCAATTTCTTCCTAGAAACATCGCCAAAGGCAAGGGAAGCAAGGGCAAAAATGAACTATTGGGACTTCAAGATAAAAAGCTTTTGCACAGCAAAAGAAACAGTCCACAAAACCAAAAGACAACCGACAGAATGGGAGAAAATATTTGCAAATGACATATCAGATAAAGGGCTAGTATCCAAAATCTATAAAGAACTTATCAAACTCAACACCCAAAGAACAAATAATCCAATCAAGAAATGGGCAGAAGACATGAACAGACATTTTTCCAAAGAAGACATCCAAATGGCCAACAGACACATGAAAAAGTGCTCAACATCGCTCAGCATCAGGGAAATCTAAATCAAAATCTCAATGAGATACCACCTCACACCAGTCAGAATGGCTCAAATTAACAAGTCAGGAAACGACAGATGTTGGCAGGGATGTGGAGAAAGGGGAACCCTCCTACCCTGTTGGTGGGAATGCGAGCTGGTGCAACCCCTCTGGAAAACAGTATGGAGGTTCCTCAGACAGTTGAAAATAGAGCTAGCATACGATCCAGCAATTGCACTACTGGGTATTTACCACAAAGATACAAATGTAGTGATCCAAAGGGGTACATGCACCCCGATGTTTATAGCAACAATGTCCACAATAGCCAAACTGTGGAAAGAGCCAAGATGTCCATCGACAGATGAATGGATAAAGAAGAGGTGGTATATATACACAATGGACTATTATGCAGCCAACAAAAGGAATGAGATCTTGCCATTTGCAACGACGTGGATGGAACTGGAGGGTGTTATGCTGAGTGAAATAAGTCAACCGGAGAAAGACATGTATCATATGACCTCACTGATATGAGGTATTCTTAATCTCAGGAAACAAACTGAGTGGTGCTGAGTGGTGGGGGGTGGGAGGGATGGGGTGCCTGGGTGATAGACATTGGGGAGGGTATGTGCTATGGTGAGCGCTGTGAATTGTGCAAGACTGTTGAATCACAGATCTGTACTTCTGAAACAAATAATGCAAGATATGTTAAGAAAAAAGAAAAAAAAAGAGAGCAGGAGGGGAAGAATGAAGGGGAGTAAGTCGGAGGGGGAGAGGAACCATGAGAGACGATGGACTCTCAAAAACAAACTGAGGGTTCTAGAGGGGAGGGGGCGGGGGGATGGGTTAGCCTGGTGATGGGTATTAAGGAGGGCACGTTCTGCGTGGAGCACTGGGTGTTATGCACAAACAATGAATTATGGAACACTACATCAAGAACTAATGATGTAATGTATGGTGATTAACATAACAATAAAAAATTTTTAAAAATCTGCTCTGAAAAAAAAATGGTTTCAGGGCAATGCTCAAAAAAAATAAAAATAAAAAATAAAAAAAGGTTCTATAATCCCAATCAAAATCCAAGCATGGTTGTGTGTGTGTGTGTGTGTGTGTGTGTCTGTGTGTGTCTGTGTGTGTGTGTGTGTGTGTGTGTGAATTTACAAGCTGAGTCTTAAATTTTTGTGAAAATTCAAATAGCCAAGGCTATTTGAAGAAAAAGAAACTGACAGACTCTCACTGCCAGGATATAAAGACTTATTATAAAGCTGTAATAAATAAGACTGTGTGACATTAGTGCAAGGATAGACCAAAAAACTCAGCGGAATAAAGAACCTAAAAATCACTCCATGTTCGCCACCTAATTTATAAAAAGTCGACTCCATAGTGCAGTCTTTTCAATAAATGATGCCATGTCAACTGAATATCCATAAGAGAAAAAAATACATCTTGACCCCTTATCTCACACCATACACAAAAATCAGTTCCAGATGTACTGCAGCATCTTGTAGACATGGGGAGTACATAAAGATTCTTAAACAAACCACAAAAAAAAAAAAGTAAAAAGGCCAACCACAGCATGGTAGAAAACACACACCATCTCCAGCAAAGGTTCTTATTGAAACATATACATATAACTCCTACAAATTAATAGGAACAAGATTTTTTAAAATGAAAAATGTTTCCGGGGGTGGAGCAAGATGGCAGAGGAGTAGTAGACCTGGATTTCGTCTGGTCCCAGGAATTCAGCTAGATAGGGATCAAACCATTCTGAACACCTATGATCTCAACAGGAGACCAAAGAAAAGAACAGCAACAACTCTCTGAACAGAAAAGCAACCACTTTCTGGAAGGTAGGATGTGCAGAGAAGTGAATCCGAGGCGATATTCGGGAGGATAGACAGCGGGGGAGGGGGCCTCCGTCAGCTGCTTCTGGCAAGTGATAGAGCCGGGGAGCAAAATCGGAATTTTTAGAAGTCTGCTCTGCTGAAAGGAGAACCCTCCTGCACTGTTGGTGGGAATGCAAGCTGGTGCAACCACTCTGGAAAACAGTATGGAGGTTCTTCAAAAAGTTGAAAATAGAGCTACCATACGACCCAGCAATTGCACTACTGGGTACTTACCCCAAAGATACAAATGCAGGGATCTGAAGGGGTACTTGCACCCCGAGGTTTATAGCAGCTATGTCCACAATAGCCAGACTGTGGAAAGAGCCAAGATGTCCATCGACAGATGAATGGATAAAGAAGAGGTGGTATATATACACAATGGAATATTATGCAGCCAACAAAAGGAATGAGATCTTGCCATTTGCAACGACGTGGATGGAACTGGAGGGTGTTATGCTGAGCGAAATAAGTCAATCAGAGAAAGACATGTACCATATGACCTCACTGATATGAGGAATTGTTCATCTCAGGAAACAAACTGAGGGTTGCTGGAGTGGTGGGGGGTGGGAGGGATGGGGTGGCTGGGTGATGGACATTGGGTAGGGTATGTGCTATCGTGAGCGCTGTGAATTGTGTAAGACTGTTGAATCACAGACCTGTATCTCTGAAACAAATAATACATTATATGTTAAAAGAAGAAGAAGAAGAAGAAGAAGATAGCAGGAAGGGAAAAATGAAGGGGAGGGAAATCAGAGGGGGAGACGAACCATGAGAGACTATGGACCCTGAGAAACAAACTGAGGGTTCTAGAGGGGAGGGGGTGGGGGGATGGGTTAGCCTGGTGATGGGTATTAAAGAGGGCACGTACTGAATGGAGCACTGGGTGTTATATGCAAACAATGAATCATGGAACACTACATCAAAAACTAATGATGTAATGTATGGTGATTAACATAACATAATAAAATAAAAATAAATAAATAAATAAAAAGAAAAATCTTTCAAAGACAGGAACAGACAGATACTTCATAAAAGAGGATCTCAAAATGGCCACTAAACATATGAAAAGGGATCTCCCTAGTCATCTGTGAAATATAAGTTAGAAGTGGTATTCAATGCACTAGCCATTGGAATGGCTAAAATGAAAAAGATGGAAAATACCAATGGATATAGAACAACAGAAACTCTCATGCACTTCTCTTGGTGGTGTAAACTGGTATAGTTTGGAAAACAGCTTGGCAGTAGCTAATAAACCTGCACATGTGTGTTTTTCTTTGATCCAGTAATTCCACTCCTAAATACAGACTCAACTAAAATGCATACATCTTTTTAACAAAAGCCATGTATTGGAATATATACAGCAGTGCCATTCATATTAGTCAAGAACTGGAAACTCCTCAAATGCCATCAATAGTACAATCAATAAGTAGATTGTGATGCATTCACACAATAAAATGCTACCCACTAAAAAAGGGGGCCAACCTACACTTACTCAACCACACTTGAGTAAATCTCAGAAATGTAATGCTGAGAAGTAGAAGCCAGTAGGAAGAAAGCATGTGGTATGATTCAATTTATCTGAAGTAGAAGTCCAGAGAGTGATTACCCTTGGGGGTGTGACAGTAACGGGGGTCTAGCCATGGTCTTCAGACTGATCTTGGTGGTGGTTCTAAAAATATACCAAGCTGAACATAGAACAATTTTCTGCACATATGTGATACTTCAGTAAGTAAGCACTTCAATAATAAGTCAAACAAACAAAAAAAGAAATGAAAAGACAACTTACCCACCTTTATTTTTATAATTGTCACTACCTCTTTATAAAATTAGAATATTAATATCGTTCCCCTACAGTCTTTCTAATTTTACTAATTCAATTAGGAATATTTAGCCCCAAACTATTGTCGCAGTTTTTAGCAAGTTTTTATGTTTTGAGCATTTTTTTTACTTTTGTTTTATAGCTACATTTACTACAATTATATAGACTTATTTAAATATTTCACTGGATCTCAATTCTTATTCTAGATTTTTATAGCTTATATTCTCTATTTCTGGCTCACAGATTTTGATTTGCTTCTCATTTGACTGGGAAACATCTTCTGAGAGATTCTTCTAGAAAGAATAACCAGTTCATGGCTTTTGTCATGTCTAATATTGATCTTTTTCCCATCATCTTATTTAACTGTTTCCCGATTATTATTTGGGTTTTGTTTTTTATCTTTTGTTTGAGGACCTAGCTTTGTTTGCTCTTTTTTAAATAATTAGTGATATGGAATTTAAATAACTTATTTTTATACTCACTTGATTGGGCTGAAATATTGAGAAAATACGTTTGAGTTGATTTTTTTCTACCAATATTGAAAATGATATATCTATTTCTATCCCTTGTGTAAAAGGATAAATTCTGTTGTCTCTTTCTTCCTGCATCTTCTCTCTCATCTCCTAATTTCAGTTGATATAATAGGGAATTTAAATATTTCCATTAAGAATCTTATTTTTGCCTTTGCCATAAACTCTGTAGCCACATTTTAAACAACTAATCTGAATAAATGTTTCCTTTTCAGTGCTTTATGCCATTTCTTTTACACTACTTCTTCCTGTTTCTTGAGTTCCTTGTTGTTTATACGCCCTTCTATTAGCTGAAGCAATTCTTTGAGTATTTTTTTAATGAAGGGCACATGGGTGGTATACTTCCTAAGTTATTTCCATATTTCTAAATCTGCAAAGTTGTCTCAGGAACGATAGGTTGAGAGAATGCAAAATTGTGTTTTCAATTCAAAATAACCTTTTATTAGCTAAGGCAGTATACATACACTAGAAAATAAGAAAATTCGGGTAAGTAAAAGTAAGAAAATAAAATCTCCATTTTCCTACTGTGAACACCCTAGACTACACCCTCCTGGATCTTTTCCTGTACACATACGGGTATATGTCTGTTTGCTAAAGTAAAATCGTACTGTGTACACTGCTTTGTGACATGCTTTTGTTCCATAAATAAATGTCCACCTTGTCATAGCATTAATGCCATGTATGTATTACAATGTAATGTAATGTCACCTAGTGTCCAGACTGTACTCAAATTTCCCCAGTTGCCCTTCACTTGTCCCAACTAGATGCAATTCCAATGGTTATTTTTTTAATTACTTCCAATCTAGAAATAGCCCCTTTCCATGAGAATGGTTGTTGCATGGATTGGGATTTTTCTGCTTGCTTACTCGTGTGTCAAGACCAAGGCACAATTATCTTTCTCCAAATCTCTGTAAACAATCTCTGTCACATTCCTGTCATTTTGTTTGGCAGGAGAAATTTCGGATAGCAGCTTGATTTCCCCTTCCTTACTTCCTACTACTTCTTAACCTATTTTGTCTACCTTTGAAATTCAAAAATGTCATGAGATGCTATCTCCATGGGACTCTCCTCATTAATTATTACTGGTACTCAGGGGATGTTTTCATCTAAAAGCTTAAGCTTTTATTGAACTCAAAGACTGTTTCCTTTTTTGTCTCTATGCAACTTCCTTCTAGAATTCCTATCATATGTGATTTGAATCTCCTGGACTTTATCTCCTGATTTTGTTTCCTGACTGTCCTCTCAAATATTCTCAGCTGCTGATCCTTTCTTAAGAAACTGACTTTTCACTCATGGATTTGGAAGTAAAGCCTAGGATGGGATTCTTGGTCCTGGCTCACTTTCAGAACACAGATATGGTCAACCCCAGCCAGCATTTGTTGAGTTCTTGCCCTGGGGCAACCTCTGTTCTACGTACTCTACAAGGATCACATCCCTCAATCTTCATATCAAACCTCTTAGGTTGGGATGATGACTAACTCCATTTTAGGGATGATGAAACTAAGACACCAAGTTAGATACATAACTTACCCAACCCCATGGATAATAAGTGGTCAGACCAGTATCTAAGTCCGAGCTTCTTGTCTTGCTCTCTCCACTGCTGGGAACCCAGATTGGCCCCAAACTTCCTGCCTGTCAGCCCCATGGCACCTTCTCTGTTACAGGATCCCCTATGGGATTCTCCTAAACTCCTTCCAGGTAAGCTGCTCATTTGCATGCAGCCAGCTGTGGACAGGTCCTCCCCTTGGACTGGTGCTCTTGGCTGTATATTTCACAGAAATTTTCTCAGAATGTTACGATATGGCTGGCTGCCTTCCCTGGTTTCCAGTATGAACACAGATTTTCCCCTATATTTACATCCTTTTGGCTATTTCCATGGAAAACCTCATGCCAAATGCACATTTAGAGATTTTTGTTTCTCATATTCTCTATCAAAAATGTGAGCTCCAGTCATTTCATCTCCCTGATCAAAAACCTTCTGGGCCTCCCCAACTAGTAGTGAACAACGTCCTTAACTTAGAAACCAGTCCCTCCAAGAGCAAGCCCAGCCTGACTTTCCAATCATAATCCCCATCACTTTGTTTATTCTCTTTATTCTTGGAGAAAACTCCATGTCTCCACTCTCCCTGCCTTGGTCCCCTGTCTCGGCACCATACTGCCTCCTCCAAGTGGAATGTTCTTTCTCTCATTCCATCCCCTCTCCTTCCTCAGATGGTCCATGGACATTTTACCTCTCGACCTCCCTTGTGACCTTCTCTCAGTCAGGGTCCCATCAGAGAGCAGTCGGCACACTCCACTGAAGATGCTCCAAGGAAGGCTCATTTACAGAGAGGCAGATCACAAAGTAGAAAGTGGCTGTAGAGCAACCTCAAGAGACGGTTTAAGAACCAGTGTCTAGACCTAAAGGAATGGGAGGAGGGGAGGTTCCTGTGCCTGGAAAGAGAGACTCCTGCACCGTATTGAGAATGGCTAAGATCTTCAGTCAAGGGAGCATCCACAGAAGGAGGAACCCAGCAGTCTAAATACTTTGACCTGTTTCCCTGCCAGCCCTCCCCTCCAGTCTCCAGCCAGCGCTCCCCTTCATCAGTCCCCAGCCAGAATCCAGATGACACAAGACCCCTTGATATAAAGCATACACACCAGCCTCCTGAGGCTGAGAATAGGATGGAAGGGGAAGAATGCACGTGGACGGGCAAACGAAGACATCAACTGCAGACACTACCACTCCCATTGTTTATAGTAATCATGTGTGTCTTTCCTTGCCCACTAGCTCCTGAGAGTAGTGATGCTGAGTGTTGGGACTCCAGCATCCTTACCTAGCACTAGGGAACACCAGCACCCAGCAAGGGACTCCAGCTGTTCTTGCATTCATTTATAGATTCATGTGCTCATCCATTTGTTAAGATTCATTAAGCACCTACTATATATAGAAAGGGTTTTAAGCCCATGAGCCTATAGGGGCCTGGCAGGGAAAAAAACAAAAAAAAAAAAACAAAAACAAAAGCAGTTGCCCTAGTATAAGGAAGAAGAGGTGGGGCCATGGCTGAAGGGAGAGCACATTCCTCTTTAAAGAAGGCAGTTCCTGCATAGTATCTTATTGCTACTCTGCAGAAACGCAGGTCCAGCTCTTCTATCTCCTCTTCCTTTCTTCTTCTTTTCCTAAAAAGACAGATTTCCAGCTTGATCTGAAGTCTTTTTTTAAATGCAGGCAGCTCATTCCATTTAAATGTGTATATGCACGTGTGGGTATGCGTGCCTGTGTGTGTGTGTGTGTGTGTGTGTGTGTGTGTGGCGGACAATCAAATGTGTTTTATGATTGAAACTGACCTGGGGGACACCAGTTCACACCCCCTGGTTCCCAGGGCAGATACCACAAAACAGGAAAAGACCTTGCAACCCACAAGTCATTCTAATAGAAAGTGGAAAAAAGCATCTAAAGAGAGGTAGAAATAACACATCATGGGAAATTATTCCTCATTCTGCTGGTAACAAACCTCCCCGTGGCCAGCCACCCATGCAGTCTTGGCCCAACTGTGTCCCGATTTGGAAACCTAATTTTAGAAGCACAACATGTGAGACTTTGTGATTTTGATTAGAACGACATCAATATGGGACAACCGTATTTTTCCCAAAACGAAAAACAAAACCAACAAACAAAAAAAGCAAGCCTCCAAAGGGTGAAAGAAAATCATTTTACTTATGCTCCCTTCTTCTTAATTTCTGACATTCTTTTAGACTCCTGCCAAGTCCAAATGAAGACAGTTATTCTGATACAATAACAATAGACTTTGATCCAGCATTCACCAAAGCCTACTCTGAAGAATTTCAGAGTAGAACCACTAGAGTAACAAGTCATGAAATGGATGGGAGCCTTGATTTTTTAAAAAACTTTACCAATAATTTGGTCTCAAGAATTAAAATGAGCTTTTCTCCAAAAGTAAACTCTTGTCATAAACACTTAATGACATTTTGTGTAACACTTTTTTTCCTTATGATGAGCATGATTCCACACTCATATGCAAATGCATCATAGTTGCTGCCCTTTGAGCAACTCCTGATCATGCCCTTCCCTTCACACAGATGACCTTGTGACAGACTCCTTGATTCCATTACTCTGGGTCTGTAGTTTTAGTAGGCCTTCCAAGTACCTTGGGGCAACATCTCAAATGCCTCCTGCCCTGAACACCCTGCTGGCCTAGAGTGATTATATAATTGATCACACCAGTTGGGCCACTTTGCAGATTAAAAGAGGTGTTATTACACCAGGGGAACAAGCATTAACCATGACTGACCTGGGCCAGTCGCTGGTGTACGGCCATCCTACCTGAAAAAAGGTGGACGCATCATTAGTGTGCTATCTTTCTGCCAAGCTGGTGGAGACCTCTTTACTTGGGGCCACCATGCAGGGAAAAAGGCAGGGAATATTTGGTCATGGGTGGGCTGACAGTGGCCTCCAGTCCCCACTCTAGGGAGTGCAGAGTAATGGGAGAGTCATGGAAACTGTGCCTGGAATCCCAATGCAAGGGGAGGACCCACTTCATCCTCCCTGGTATCCCTCTCTTGGCCAGCCTCCCTGCACAGTGACCTCAAATCCACTTATGCAGCAATATTTTTGATATCACTCTGTCTCTCACTGTCTCTCTCTGTCTCTCTGTCTCTCTCTCAGATACACTTGTGTGCTCTTAGACATCAATTAAGTGAAGTATAATAGACTGTATCTAGTTTCTCCAGAAGTTTCCAAGTCAACAAATGATCCAGGCAAAGAGATGGCTGGAGAACTCTTAACCAGCTAAAAAAAATGACAGCTCACCATATGGGCCACACTCCTGAGGCCCCTGGCTAGGAGTGCCTGGCTCCGTTTTGTATCTCCTTGTGGTTCTCAGTATCCACAACATTCAGGCATGCATAAAATGATTATACTGTTATTCACATCACAACAGATGCGAAGAATATTAGTTATCACGCATTAAGCACCTGTTCTGGGCCAAGCATTACACCAGGCACTTACTTATAACACTCTCTAATCCTTACAATCCTATAAAGAAGATATATTTATCTCCATCTTACAGATAAAGACACTGAGGCTCAGAGAGGTTAACTGTCTTGTTCAAGGTCACACAGCTGGGCAGCGCTGGTATTGACTTCCCCCAGAATCTGCCAAAAGGTGATAAATTCCAAGCCATATCTTTGCCTTAAAAAATAAGTCTGTGTCTCAAGCGGCCCGTAAATCACTACCACTGCTGGTTAAGGTTTACATCGGAGACTAGTAACGAGGGTTATGTCATTCTCTCTCCCCGAACACTGGGGAGCAAAGTGGCAAAAAATGTGTGGACCCTAAAGACAAGATAATTTTTATTCTGCTGTCACTTGAGTGGTCTCATTTTTCCACCAGCACACTGCTGAATACTTTATAAATGCAAAAATAAGAAATAGAACACCAGAAACAGTATTTTTGGTGCATTTGAACTGACAGTTGCGTCTGCTGCATATTACACGATGTTTGCCCCATGCAGCCACCCTGCTCAGCCCCTCTGCTGACACTATGGACCTGAGGTCTAGATGTGCGTTTGGGACTCCGCTGCTGAACCCTCAAAGGTACCGTTTCCCGACACCAGCAGCTGGAAAGAGCTGGTACCCGGGAGAAGAGCATCCTTAGCAGGATTTTCCAGCTTCTCTGGTTTCTCCCCCTTCTTCCTCTCTGAGCAAGAGCCCAAGGGGTGAGCCTTCATGGCCGATTCTTTCTCCCCAAGCTGCTCCCACAGCCCAGAAATGGACCCAGTGGCTTGAGAGATCTGGGAAAATAAACATGGGGCTGGCCTGAGGGATCCCTGGCATGAGTCAACACGGATGTTCTATTCTTCCGTTCTGAGCACAATGGGTGCTTAAAACTTTAATGAATTGAACCCTATGAGTAAGGGATGTTAATCATTTTAATTACCCAGCAGCTTGAAATCAGATATAACAGTCCAATAATGTATCTTTAAACGAACACAACCCTGCCCTATAAAATATCCCTTCCAAACCCATTCTAATAATTTCTATTTATCTTTTCTGACGTTATGCAGCCCGGCCGGCCATCAGACAGCCTTCCCCTCACATTTGGTTTCAATACACCGTCGTCTAGTTTTTCACTATCATTAGCGTCCCCCTGGTGGGCAGAGAGCAAGGTGGTGGCACCGGTCACACTTCACTGCTTTATCTCATATGACAAAGAGAGATGAGACACTTCAATCCGGGCCAGGCTAGCACAGACTCCCCCTACTGCTGACAAACACGGAAGGGCCGCTCCATGTGACTCGCTAACAGCATGAAGGGGCAGACAAATAGATTTTCCTCTATATTTATAACCAGCATCATTCTTCCTTCTAGGGCGTTCAGCGCAGGTAGCTGTTTTATATGAAATGAACAATCTTTATAGACGTACCAGAGCCATAACAAGCCTGATTTTCAGCGAAGCTGAGGTATATAACTCTTACCGAATTGTCAGGCTACTTGCTCAACAAATCAAGCCTAACTTATGATGTTTGCAGTGTAATTTTTATTCCTGTTTGACTAGCCAACTACCCGGTGGTAATAGGATGTTAGGAAAGGGCAGTGGCCATGTTTGTGCATGCCGTGATTGATAGGCCAACTCGGCATTTTTCATTTATATCTCCCGATTCCAAATCAGTTAAGTTTAGGAAAAATGAAACAAAGTGGCAAGAAAAATGTTTGCAGATTGCAGACCGGCGCTCCCGCAGATCTGAGTTCAGCCCACATCTGCTGGGATTGTCTGGAAACATTAAGATATCTAAATGAAAATCAATACTATATGTGCCAGGCATTTACTACCAGGAACAAGCATCAAGAGACCTGAGCTAATCAGACTTCCAGCTTGTGCCTCAGCCATAGACTCAACCCCAGGGGTGTCCTAATTGCCCAGACTAATCATAGAAGAGTTAAATTTATAACCAAGAAAGACATCTTGTTTTTCTTACCAGTCATCATTTAGGAGCGGGAAGGTTCACCTGTGAGGTGGGGTGCCAGATGTACAGTGGGAGCCCCCATGCAAAGCGGGACGGCTTTCTCACCTGTCAGAGGAGAAGGAAGACGAATTTACCGGCAGCCGTAAAACCAGTCAGCCTCATTTAAGCCCTGGGTAGGGACAGGTTTCCACCAGCTCACACACGAACTGCAGGTTTCCTTCCTGAAAGCCCCGCCACTTAACCCCGATGTTCTGGAACACGAAAGGAGAGGGCCATGTGTCCGCCAGCCCCCTGCACCCTTGGATCCCCACCCTGGGTTTTATTCTAAAGAAATAGCTCAGAAAAACAAACAGCATCAGTGATGTTACAAATATATGTATCTGGTTTTCCCTGAGTTCCACTCTCAGCTTTTGTCCCTTGGAACCTCTAGAGCAGCTAATATCACTTGGCAACATGTATCTCGCTCATAGACTGTACAAACAAGTCGCTGATATTATTCACCCTCCAACAAACTACAAAGCCACACGATAGCTATTGGACAAGCCTGCACCATACTGCTGAAAAACCATAATGTATCAGGGGACTGGATTCCTAATATTTGCATTCTAGATGCCAACTGTGAGCATATTTTGCACTATTTTCAACAAATTACACCAAAATATGCGAAATGTTTATAAGGCTGCATCATCTATTTTTGGCTCCGGTGTATTTGCAGCTTAATAGTCCCTCGGAGATTTGTTTGTCTCCTCAGGAGAAATAGGAAAGTAGAAAATGCAAAAAAAAAAAAAAAAAAGAGAGAGAGAGAGAGAGAGAAGCAGAAAGAAATGAAGATGCTTTGTTCATGCAACAAGTTGAGTTCTGCAAGTTTTGTTTTTTTGTTTTGTTTTTTTAAAGAGCAGAGCCAGCTGTCCCAAGGGACCTTCTTCAACAAGAAATTTAATAACATTATTTGGATTCCTTGCGCCCTGGATTTCAGATGTATTTTTAATGCGTGTGTCTTAAAACAAAACAACCATTGTCAAATGCTGTATTCTCTGCTCACTAGTTTAAATGGTTTCCTAGACAGCACAATTCTGGGAGCATCGTAAGGGTTGTGATCAATGCAAGCTTGTGCCTTGCATCCTTTGGCTTCCCAAGGATGCCCCTCCATTACCTGGGGACCGTTTGTCAGTTCTCTTCCCAAGAAAGGTGCCTCTGGTCTTTCTGATGTGAGCGATGACAGCCTCTTGCCTTCTTTGCCATCAACACGGCTTCTGCACTCACACAACTGGGAACAAGGACCGATATTTGTCTCCAAGCCCATGACAGAGCCGTCCTGACCACCTATGTCTGGGCAGCACTGGGGCAGATATGCTGGAGCAGTGTCTGGGATGCAGGAGCTGAAAATGAGTCTGGGTTGAGGAGGGCAACAGTTCCAGCTGCTGGATCACAAAACCAAGTCAAAAACTTTCAATACAGCTTCTCCACCAGAAACGCTGTTAGGCAAATAAAAAGGGGGGGGGATCATTTTCCAATATTCTTTCTCATTGACTTAACCTAGGCATTGGGCCACATGCCCTTGTTCTTTAACTGGACCAAACTTTCCTAACAAGACTGAAACCTCAGCCAAACTCATTATTTAGCCAAAATGAAGAAAGGCACAGGAAGAGAGATTTAAGTGAACAAGTCCCTGTTCTTTGCCAGCCTCCGCCTAAAATAATGGGAAGCTGGCACGTAGTGCCTCCCAAATCTTTATATTCACAGTAGGCCCTCAAAATGGACTCGTAGGTTGGATAAGCCAATGACGTGTGGATGGATGAACTGGGAAGACGGCAAAGTTGGACGCAGACTCGAGAAGAGGTAAAACAGCATCATTCAAATGGAGAGATCAAGGAGGACGTGAGTCTCAGAACACTGCAGTCTGCAGAATGGCAGACCTCGTCCTCAGGGTGCTGGACTGCTCAGTGCGCTAGGGCCTGGGACAGAGAATGCAGACCTGAATCTGCCCTGAGGGCAAAGGCCAGCAGCTCAGTACCACTGGGCAGAATGGAGAGCAGGCTTGATGGAACAAGGCATGCATTCAGATGCTGAGGAGGCAGAGACCTCTCCAACCCCAAGTCCCACATCCACAGTCCTCGCCTGACCTGCTCCTGTGGCTGGGGGCTTCGTGCACAGGGACTGCTGTAAAATAGCCCAGGTGATGGATAAAGATCCCAGGGTTTCAGCAGAGGGAAGCCTGCCACAGGCAGGAGAGCAAGGCAGAGCCGCTGGGACAGAAAATTCGATGGGTTCAGAAAGCACCCAGGAAGCCACAACAGTAATAGAGCTTCTGCTTCTAGAGGGTTTACCATCTGCCAAGCACCGTCCTCGGGGTTGGACGTGTGTCAGCTCATTGAATCCTCACCACCGTCCCGTGAGGGGGTTCCACTGTGATCCCACGGCAGAATTAAATCATTTGGGTGAGACAGAGCAGGGTCCCACCCATGCGGTCGGCAGGGGGTCCACGCCGTGAACCCCCTCATGCTCTGCAGCTGAAGGGGGTGTCTAGGGGCTCAAGGCCATCAACAAGGAGGCAAGATGATGGAGAGGGGTGCCCAGACAGGAATCGGACCACATTGGCATTACTTATAGAATGACAATAATAGCAATATAATAAACGCATGCCCAATAAAATGTTTTACAACAGATTCCAAGCCAGGGCGGTGCTTTATTAAGCCAGCTTCATGGGGGGCAGGGGTGCAAATGGAAATGCAATTAAAGTGCTTACAAGATAAGCATTCGGGGGCATTGGCAATGTGATTCCCTTGGGATCTGCTCCCCAGTCGGACACTGGGGAAAATAATTGTATTCAATTACCAACGGCTCTGGCTTCATCTCTCCAGCCTGCGAAGCCCTGTGGTCTCCCTGTCATCTCACGGTTAGAAAACCAGACGTACAGCCACTCCCAGGGCCCACTGCCTGGTGGCCTGGCCCTCCTTGCAGACCAGCTGTGCTTCTAAGCCCCGAGCACGGGCCCCGGCAGAGTGGCACTTCCTTGGCACCATTTCCCACAAGACATGGGGGGCATTTGTAAAAATGACCCTTCCCTTGTCTTGTGGCTCCAGCGGGAAGGGGGCAAGAGAGCAGGGGGAAAAGAAGGAATGTTCATCTGTGGGTTGAGTCAGGAGGAGGACATGGCTTGTTTAATCCTAATAAATCAGCACGTCCCTGGGAGGTAGAAGCAACAGGGGATGGCATGCTAGGCGAGCCGCACATTGACCCAAGGCAGAGCTCACAGAGAAATGATGTTCTCTTCAGCAGACTCCTGGAGAGATGGTCTGCATTTCTTCTGACAAATTAGAAGTGCCCTGAATGCAACCATTCCTCAGAAAATAGGCCTGATTTAGCAGTGTGCAAGCTGCTATTATCTTGCTGCATAAAAAGACCATTTAAGCAGGGCAGCCTCTAGAACACTGGCCCGCTGGAGGCAGCATTTCTGAAAAATTACCCCCTCGACTGTCACCTAAGCCAGTCACTACCCAAGGGGGAAGCCTCATTTACAACCGAGAAGACCAAGCAGGCTTTAATCAAAGGAGGGGCCTTGTTTGTCTTTGGTCTCTGCGCGAGCTCCCCGGCATCCCTGGGGTCTCCGGCCCCTCTCCTCACCTCAGACGGCCAAGCCAAGTTGGAGGCTACCCTGTGGGGATCACCAGCGTCATGGCACCCAAGGCTCCTTGCCCTGCCTGGGCAGGCAGAGCCCTCGCCATCCCCGCTGAATACCGACCGGAGCCGTTACAAAGCGGATCTGGCCACACCCGTGCCCCCAAAGCCGAAACAAGCTATTTGCGCAAAGCATTCATGTTTGAAAACTTTGCATGCAAAGATTACAACCTGTCATTATGTTGCCCAGAGACACACTACCTTTTTAAAAAGTATCTCTAATGAGATCTACAAATCTGTGTTGAAGACAGCTTACTTTATTGTGTTTGTAAAGACGAAAATGTTTTTAAATAGGTTATGGCTCCCGGGACTGATAGCCTCACCATGAGGGTAAGGTCATTTCGAAATGTTAATAAAAGTTTTCATAAAATATGACGGCACTCAAAGAGTAATGTTTGGATGTAAAAATAACTATAAAAGTATAATTTCTAACCAGGGCGCACACGCAGTTTTTCTGCATCAAGTATATTTGCCTGAATTCTGGCTTAACAGGGGTTGCAGCTTTTCCACCTGTTTTGACGGCCACACTAGGATTCGATCCTTATCAGTCAGGGCAGCTGCAGCCTCTCCCCAGCCTTCGTCGGCTGTTCGTATTAGAAACTTGCCCGGAAGCAGCGTCTCGCACTGCCCTGACCACGAGGCTGGTTCTCTAGCACTCACCCTGGGGCTGGCTCAGCCTTCTCCAGGCAAAGCTCTCCTCAAACCCAAGGAGAGAGTGAGATGCGAGCCGTTAAAGGGATCAAGAAGGGGTGCCCTGGGGGCTCGGCCACCATGCTTTGAGGTTCCTGGGCTAGTGCAGGGAGGACCATGCCAAACTGGAAGTATTCAGGTTACTTCTTATTCAATGAGTGCCTTGTTTTTTCTAAATTAACCAGCCCAAAGGAGATGTCTCTGCAGCATTTACAAGAGGATGAGCTAACAAATGCTGCCAGTCCATCCTCCCTGTTTGCCAGATTCCGTTGGCTCAAATCAATCCTGATGCTTCTGTTAGGGTACTGGAGACGCATGGGGTCCTCAGGAGTCAAGGTTGGGAACAAAGCACCTCACGGATACCAGTGAAGAAGTTAAGGTACTGGAATCTGGGCTCAGAAATTTCGGGCAGAGGACAGCCCCTGAGTCTCACCTACTCAATGTACTAGCTACATCGCCTTCCGCAGGAGATTTCCTTTCTCAGTACTACCCAGAAGTGTAGCTAGAAATACCTACAGCGCATCACTGTCGTGGACTGCAGGGGACATACTCCAACCCTTCCCAGCCCCTGCCTACCTTCCCACACAACCCGTGGAGTGTTCATCTGGAACCCGGGTGATCTACTGCTTACCTGTACTTCCACACTGACCGTTTATGGCATAAACGTCAAACCCTGAGGTCTTAAGGGCTCTGTTGTCCACAAAACCTGGCTCTGACAAAGCAAAAACTTTGCTCTGAGTTTTAAAACCCACTTTGTAACCTTTGAAAGTATTGCTTTCCTTGTCTTTGGGTTCTGCCCTGGCAACCTTTTCTGGACGCAGCTCCTGAGCTGGAGGGAGGACCGGGGAGGGGTAGGCAGGCAGGAGGGGGGTTGGGCAGGAGGGCATGTAAGGGACACGAGGAGCAGAAACAGAGCTTGGTGAAAGTCTCGGAATGTTAATCAAGTCTTCCTAGTTCTAGGTATCACTGACTCCATTCGCCACTTTGTCCAATGCCTCCCTCCCAGAGAGGGCTTCCTGATCATGTCATCTAGAACAGCCCCGTCAAATCTCTACCTTTCTCCTTCGTCTGCTGTGTTTTTTCTTCTTAGCATCTGTTTCCCCGGGTTATGACAATATGGACTTATTCATTTATTATTTCTCATCCCACACCCAGCATTAGAATGGAAGCCACAGGAGAGAAAGGACTTGACCTTGCTCACCGCTCATTCTCAGCATCCAGAACAATGCCGGGCACGTGGCAATGGGTCAATAAATAATTGTGAATAAATAAATGGATTGGCCATGTGAACAGGACGCTGTCGACTCCCAGGCTCCGAGACAAAGAGGCTACTCGAAGCAGACGCTCATCGCCAAAACACATCTCCTGCGTTCTGTGTCTGGAGGATAAAACGAAATGCACACCCAGAAGCTACTCGCACACACAACATTGCTTGTGACATGACTCTGTGCAGCCAATCACAAGTCCTGTTGAGGCAGCTTTTTACTGAGTTCATTCTACAAAATTCCAGAGGCAAGCCCGATTAAAACAAACAAACCAACAACGTAAAGAGTTGTTGAAGGGAAGAGGGAACAGAGCGCATACCTCCGAGCAACGGTGAGCTCCCTCTGACTGGGGGTGCAATCAGAGGGTGAGGCACATCTAGCAGGAATGCTTCAGAACAAATTCCAAACGAGTGGGAGGTCAGAGATTAGAATCTAAGATTCCTTTTTAAATGTTACGGTTCATAGTAGACAGGATAATGACCCCCAAAAATGTCCACATACAAAGCCCACAGCCTCCAAATATGTTACCCTTACATGGCAAAGGCACTTTGCAGATGGGATTAAGGATACAAATCCTGGAGGTGGGGAGATTATCCTGGATTATCCTGGTGGGCCCAAACTAACCACTTCAAGTCTTAAGAAAAGAAAAGAAAAAAGAAAAGGAAACCTTTCCTGGCTTTGATCAGAGAAAAAGACATGAAGAGGAAAACCGTGTCAGAGAGATGTAACTTTGCGGCCTTTGAAGATGAGGGTCATGAACCAGAGCGTGAGGGCCACCTCTAGAAGCTAGAGAAACACAAGGAAATGAATTCTTCCCTCAAGCCTCCAAAAGGAATGCCTTGATTTCAGTCCAATGAGACCTGTGTCAGGCTTCTGACCAACAGAACTGTGAGATAATACATTTGTATTGGTTGAGCTGCTGAGTTGGGGGTGATTTGGCAGAGTAGCAATGGAAAACTAATACATGGTCTTATGATGTCTTGCCCAAATAAAAGAAAAATTGTTGATCAGAAAACCCTGAGTTCAGTTCCAATGAGGAGGGTCTTTACCCTAAGCTGAGCCCAGTAACTAAAGATAGCAGAGAGGACATGCCAAGTTTAGAAGGGATATTCTGAACCAAGAAAGCTCAATATTTAGTCCATTTAAACTCTAGAAAGTATTTTCTACTACACATAAATTAAAATTTTCAGAACCGGAAGGCGAATCCTTTTCCCTCCTGTTTAGACTGGAGGAATTTTGGATGACGCCCCTGAATTCCCTGCTCACCCAGTCACACACGTCCTTAAGACCCAGAAGGTGGGCAAATCATCTCCAAGGTAGAGACCTGCCTAGAGAAATAAGCTAAGAGGGCAAAGCTCATTGTTCCTCTCCAGGAAGATGTCCTAATATTTCTTGTCTCAGAATAAAGGAGTAAGTCCTATTCCAGAGTTGAAGGAAGACAATACCACAAAAATCATCCACTTGCCACACCGTCTTTGTAGGTGCAACTTATTCTTCTCTCAACTCCCACCCAAAAGGTTTCAACCTGTCCATTTTGGAACCAGCAAATATCTAACATGTTGAACTGAAAAAGGAATAACTTACCTACCTTGTGAATCACTCTAACTTAATACAATGCCCTTACACTATTTAACACCATTCACGTGTCCCACACATTGGGAAACCCCAAGCTACTTCACCAAACCTTCCACCGGGCTTCTCAAACTGGGATCCAAGTCAAACTCAGCCCTTACCACTCAGTATCTCCAACTTCTCTCTATAATCACCCTCCCTGCTTCCTAGCAAAATGACCTGAGTGTACATACATGGGGGCCAGGTGAAAAATGAAATCTTGGCCCACGTCCACCTGGTGGCAATCTCCAAGTCCCCAAGATGTATAATTGAAATGGACATACTTGGAAGTTGTTAAATCTCTAAATTGGTTCCTTGGGCCTTTGGGTAAGAACTATCATAGTACAGAGAGCCAGTGGAAGTCTCTGAAACTGCCCCAGTGCCCAGCCAAGAGAGTAAAAATGTGTGTAATAAAAGGGTGTGGCTCTTGTCATATCTCATTTAATTCACCAGTCTGATTCCCACAGAAATCAAACAGATCCTGAAAGACGATGATGGGCAACCTTCATAAGATGCATGCACTCCAGAGGATGGGAGATAAACCCTAAGAAAATTCAGAGACACATCAAATCAGCTCTAGTTTGGGGGATCCACTGGTCAAAGACACATAGGGACAACCCAATCAAAATTATTGCATCTCACATTTCTTGCAAATAAAAAGCATTCTATAAGATGTGGTATATATACACAATGGAATGTTATGCAGCTGTCAAAAGGAATGAGATCTTGCCATTTGCAACGACGTGGATGGAACTGGAGGGTGTTATGCTGAGTGAAATAAGTCAATCAGAGAAAGACATGTATCATATGACCTCACTGATATGAGGAATTCTTAATCTCAGGAAACAAACTGAGGGTTGCTGGAGTGGAGGGGGGTGGGAGGGATGGGGTGGCTGGGTGATGGACATTGGGGAGGGTATGTGCTATGGTGAGCGCTGTGAATTGTGCAAGACTGTTGAATCACAGATCTGTCCTTCTGAAACGAATAATGCAACATATGTTCAGAAAAAAGAAAAAGAAGAAGATAGCAGGAGGGGAAGAATGAAGAGGAGTAAGTCAGACGGGGAGACGAACCATGAGAGATGACGGACTCTGAAAAACAAACTGAGGGTTCTAGAGGGGAGGAGGGTAGGGGGATGGGTTAGCCTGGTGATGGGTATTAAAGAGGGCACGTTCTGCGTGGAGCACTGGGTGTTATGCACAAACAATGAATCATGGAACACTACATCAAAAACTAATGATGTAATACATGTGATTAACATAACAATAAAAATTTTTAAAAAAAGCATTCTATAAATTTACTAACCCTCCCCCCAACCCCAGGTTCTAGAGACAGTTATTCCACTTTTCAGAATATTGTTCCAATCCATTTACTGAGTGATGAGAATGTCTTCCAGCTTTGAGAGGGACCCCAGATCAGGAAAGGGCTCTGCAGCAAGTCCAGGATGCAGGCGATCCTTCATGACTGGGAAGAGTGTTAATTAGAAGTGATTGCAGTGGGAAAAGACTATGCAGAGTTTATGCAGCAAGAAATTATACACCATATGAACAACAACTCAAGTGCACTCCGGGGCCCTGGTAGAGACAAAGTGCCTGCCCATGGAATATCAAGTTACTATGCAGTCAGAGCTACCCATGGTGAACTGGGTTTTGTCAGACCTACCAAATCATAAAATCAAGTAAATCCAGCAGCAACCCAGTGTATTATGGAAGAATTTCATGAAGGATTGGCATAAGGAGGGCCAACTGGCAGAAGTTGGTATCCCAGACCCTGCATCAACCACTACTGTAGCACCAGGGCCTCCCCCAGCTAACACCTCCAATATCATAGGTACTCTTATGACCAGCTAATGGAAAAGGAAAAAGGCTGAGCTCAGTTCTCAGACCAGTATGTGATAAGCTTCAAAGAGACCACTGGTATACCACGGTCCCACACAGTGATGGCCTCCAAAGACAGCAAGGAGGGAAGATCTTCCCAATAGCCTGAGCTTTAGGTGGTGAACTTGGTAATTCACTCTGTAGCTGGGAAAAAAGTGGCTTGATATACGAATATATATAGAATCATGGGCAGTGGCAAATAGTTTAGATGGTTTGTCAAGAGCTCCGGGAGGAAAATAATTGGAAGACGGGACACAAAGAGATCAGGGAAAGAGGTATATGGATGGATCTTTGGGAGGGCCCAAAGTGTGAAGATATTTGTATTACATGACAATGTCCAGCAGGAAGCATGGAGGAAGCACTAAACCAACAAGGAGATGAGTGACTGAGCCAGGTGATATCAGCCAGCCTCTGAATGGAGCAGACTTGGTAGCATGAAGGTTATGCACGGAGCCAATATCATGGGATCTTATTTCTCTAAGACTAACCTAGCTACTACCATTGCCAAATGTCCAGCTTGCCAGCAACAGATACCAATGCTGAATCTTTGACATGGCATCATACCACAAGAGGGTTAACCATCCACTTGGGGGTAACTTGATTACATTGTACCGCTTCTATCCTGGAAAAGGTAGTGATTCAATTTGACTGGAATTGACACATACTCTGTATAAGAGTTTGCCTTTTCTGTCTGTAGGGCTTTAGCTAGCCCTAGTGTCCAAGGGTTTCCACCAAAGCTGGATCTCACATAATGTTGCATTGGACCAAGGGGCCCACTTTATAACATGGAAATACTGACCATGAGATCCACTGGTCCTTTCACTTACCCCACCACAGAAGAAGCTGCCAGCTTGATAGAGGAACGGAATGGCCCTTTGAAGTTTCAGTCCAGGCACCAACTTGGAGATGGCATCCTGAAAGAATAGGATATCCTTCTCCAGGGGCGCCTGGGTGGCTCGGTCGTTAAGCGTCTGCCTTTGGCTCAGGTCATGATCCCGGGGTCCTGGGATCGAGCCCCGCATCGGGCTCCCTGCTCGGCGGGAAGCCTGCTTCTCCCTCTCCCACTCCCCCTGCTTGTGTTCCTGCTCTCACTATCTCTCTCTCTGTCAAATAAATAAATAAATAAAATCTTAAAAAAAAAAAGATATCCTTCTCCAGAACTCAATAGCCACTCTAAAGCAATGAAAATTAGATGATTCTGTTTCTCCAACAAGTAGCATACACGGGGTCAGGAAGATGCAAGTCAGCGGGCCCCCACCACCATCACTCCTAATTATCAGCTTGGAGAATTTGGCCTGATGTCCCTATGACTCTAATCCTGGTGTCTCTAGAGGTCCTGATTCCCAGACCAAGAACTCTTCCACCAGTGTACTTAGCAAGAGTCCCATTATATTTTTAGCTCTAATTGTCAACTGTTCATGTGGAGTTCTATGCTAAGAGTCTAGCAAGAAAAGAAAGAGTTAGGATTGTTGTTATATAATGTAGACAGTCAGCTGATCCAGAGAGCAACTCTTGTCAGGAGAGCCTTATCTTGGAAACAGACAAATGAATGCATTAGCCTTGTCTGGAAAAGGGCATGGTGACCAGAGGGCCATTCCCTTTAGAGATGATCATTACACCAGGTTAGTCACTCAGACTAATAGAATTGCTAGCTAAGGATAAGAATAGTGGGTAGCAGAAGACAGAAATGATGAGCAACAGAAGTGGCCAAAGATCAGCTTCAGTGGTGGGGATTGTAGCTTGTCCCACTAACTCTCCTCTTGTAAGTCTCCCCTGGAAAAGAAAACAACCAGAATCCTAGAAAGGCTGTTTACAAAATGTATTATATGAAACAAGTAGATTGTGCAAAGGGTGGACTATAGTGGTCTGCATGTGATTTACTCACCCCAGCGCCTGGGAGTATTGGTGATTGACAGCTCTCAGTCAAGTTCCCCTTTGGAAGCTGTCCTCGGGGGACTTATCCAAGCCTTATCCAAGATCACACCCCCTTCCCAGAGGCAGCCTACATCCAATGGCTGGTTGGTCAGATAGGAGTAGTGGTATAAGGACATTCCTACAGAGCCACTCCAGCTCCAGAATGCTCCAGAGGATTTGCTGAGGCCTGTGTTGCAGCTCCATCATGGCTTAACTTCTCCCTCTGCCCAACCTTATTCTCCTTACTCTTCACAGATGTTGTTCCTAAGAGATTCCCCCAGTGAACATTCTACACACAAATCTCAGAATATGCTTCCCGGGAAACCCAACTTAGGATCAATTCTTATTTTAATTTTTAAGGATTTTATTTGTTTATTTGACAGAGAGAGGCACAGCAAGAGAGGGAACACAAGCAAGGGGAGTGGAAGAGGGAGAAGCGGGCTTCCCGCAGAGCAGGGAGCCCGACGCGGGGCTCGATTCACCGGGACCCTGGGATCATGACCTGAGCCGAAGGCAGACACTTAACGACTGAGCCACCCAGGCGCCCCTCAATTCTTATTTTGAAAGACAAACCTAGTTACATTACCACGTGTATACACACACACCCCTAAACTCTTCTCATTTCCTGTTCACTGAGGACAAAAATCCTGCTTGGTCTGGGACCCACCAATTCATTTCTGCAGTTTCTCTTCATACACCTCTCCTTTCTGCTCTCTCTGTTCCACCGGCACTGGTCTTCCCTGGCTTCCTGAGTTATGACATGCTTTCTCTTGCCCCAGTCTTTGCACATGCGGATTCTTTTGCACTAAAGGGTCTTCTGTTACATGCATCCTTCAAACTTCAAACCAGAGAAGTCCCTGATCTTCCCTAGTCTTGATCAGATGACCATTACATGTGCTCATAGCACCACACACTCCCCCCTCATGAGACTTATTAGTTTGAATTGTAATTTGTGTCATTGTCTGACTAATGTTTATTTTGCTCACCATTATAGCTCTAGCACCTAGCACAATGCCAAACTCATAGCTGACAGTAAATATTTATTAAATAAAGACACTAATTCCACCTTAAACGAGATTCAAACCCAACACATAAATATAGCCTTGTTCACTATAATCTGTCTTTTGTGGGTATTTTCTCTGGTGACTCAAAAGATAATCACAGGGCCTAGTACACAGTGGGTTTTCAGCAAATAATACCTGAATTTACTTTTACACCTTAAGTAGTTACGATGTATTTCTGTTCTTTTGGTTTTTTCCTGTTAGACTGTGAGCTCCTTGAGAGAAGGGGTTCCCTCTTGTCTGAACTCTGAGCAAGGAGCTTGGCGAATGCTTCCTGAATGACATCCTCAGGAAGTGTGAATGTAAACATCTGGCTCTTTTTGAGATGATTCTTGTTTTTTTTATTTCTTCCAGACATTTGATATTACAGAGGCACACATACTGCTAACATAGGGTCAGAGGGTGCTAATCAGTTCCTATTTACTAACTCTATTCTTTCTTCGGAGAACTAAGGAAACCCCAACTCAGAGAGAAATGTGCCCTGGCATTCACTCTGCCAAATTAACGAATCTTTCAGATGGGCCTCAGCTCCCACGGATGCTGCAGGACACCCTACAACAGGGCCAATGAACCCAAATGATCGCTGGGCTGAATGGGACTGAGAGTGTAGACCCCATCCAAAGAGGCAGCAGGGACTCGCGCCAGGCCGATGCCGCCATGCAGGATACGGGTCCGGTGCTGCTAGATATTCGGATTTTTCAAAAGAATGCAAAACTGGGTTTTTATGGGACTCTCTCCATTTTATATTTATCCTCAATTTTAAAAAAGAAGACGACGAAAAAAGACATTGCGCTATCCAGATAAAATAAGCCCACAAAAGAGCCAAGTTCATGGACGGGCTCTGGCAAGCTTTGGGTTGGAAGTCAAAAGAGGCAGCCTCTGATCTCACTGGAAAAGCAGGCGGGGCTCCAGGAATATCCGCGCCTCAGTTTCCCCATCTGTTAAATGAGTCGATTGGGCCAGAGGTCCCAGCTCTCCTAACCTGGACGTCCTTCTGCATCCTACTCTCTTTCTCTCACCTCTAAACAAGTCATGTTCATTTGCAATTTGAAGCCAGCAACCAGGAAGGTATTTTGTTGCGATTTCCATTTCTTTGAAGGGCTAATTACAAAAGACAGGGGGAAAACCGGGCACCATGCTCTCTTTCACATCTCATTACATTTATTCAGCTTTATTACTAATTTCTCTGTTCATATAATTTTCACCCTGGGATCTGCATTTTTGTCTAGTTACCCCACGTCAGGAAACCTGCCTGAACTCGGAGGCCCTGCTCACCTCGTCCGGTGTTTGTGATTTTTCAAGTGACAGTTGGGAGGCTCAGACAAGCCTCCTGAGCCAAGTGCTTCTCCAAAGAGCATGCTGCCCAAGGATGAAGGTGCAGCCTGTGGCATTCTGAAGGGGAAGCCGGGGACATGCTCCCACAATCACAGGTCTCCCCAGGACCCATAAGCACGGTCAGGATCCCTGTCCTTTCAAAGGCCCACACAAAGAGCGGGCATACGTTGACACCTGCTCTGGGTCAGAAGCTAATGTTTTCTTGTGGAAATGTCCAGCCTCTTCCATAGATCTTAACACCACCTCCCCAGCACATGCAGACACACCAGCCCCAGCCACCTGCCCTTGGTAGCGAGCAAACCAAGCCTCGGGTTATGGAAACTCATCTCCAGTTACTTTACTTGAATTCAGGAAACAGGTCCCAAAAGAAGCAGAGGCTGAAAACTACAGGAAATGTGCACACATTCACCATGAAATGCCAACCCAGAGGACAAACTCGGTAATCCCACCAATGATGTTCCAAAGCCGTGATGGCTAGCAGCCGACAAATGCCCGCAGACCTCAATCCATTTTTATTGTATTCAGGCTGCAGTGTTGTATTTCCTGCCTCCCCTTAGCACCACACATACAGTGTACTTGAAAACAAAAATCTATAATATTGATCCCGCAATGTCACCACAATTATTCTTTTGAAACAGCCATTGAAAACAAATTACATCTGCACTGCCTTTTCATCCACCTGCTGCGAGTGAGCAATGCTCACCGTGGCCTCCAGTACTGTGGCGTTAGCACTGTGTCACCGCCGACAGGACAGCCTAGGGAGAAGCGGTGGGGGAGGGGGCGGCCAGAATGAAACCCAGATCAAAGGGCCCTTGGAGGAGGGCACGGGGCCTGCTGGGTCTCGCATCCACCTCCCGGAGGGGTCCGGGCCCCGTGCGGCTGCAACCTCCACAAATCTGAAAAATTCCCGGTCTGCACGCGCGGCTGGCCGCTGCCTGGGGCCCGAGACTCCTCCCGGCTCAATAAACCCAGTGCCGTCACTGGACTGATGAAATTGACAGAGGTTTAACCAGGCCTCATTTTCGGATACTCAGTTTAAAATCTAATGACAACAAGTATTATTGGAAGCAACATGGTCTTCACCTGGTGGCACATAATTCCATTTGACAAATCGAAACCTCCTTCCCAGGACAGTGGCATTTAAGGCAGGAGAGATGCCCACGGTCCCCACTCCCTACACCCCAGATCCCAATAGACACCAAGATGACCCACCCAGAGAAGGCCGGTCGTCCTCACTCTCGGCAAGCTGCCTTTCCAGGAGCCTCCAGAGACGGCAGAGACCCACAGACTACCCTGCCATCACTCGGTAGAGCTGAGGCCCAGCTGCAGACGTGGTGTCTGGGCCCCAAGCAAGATCACGATCCCCTCCGAAACACACCGGCTACGTGCCCCAGGAACGTCTGCCGTTGGGGGCCCGCCTGTCTGTTTTCGATTGTCATACTTGGAAAAATTCTCCCTGCGCAGTAATTAAATTCCATGCCACCGAGCAGTGGGCAAAGGGAAATTCTTTTGTTAAGGTTTGACCGCACAAGTCACAGTGGTGGTTCTTGCAGGCGGGAAGTGATAACTTTGGAGCATTAAAAAAACCAATAGCCTTGTTGACATGGACATGGGAACCTAACCCCTGAAGCCTCCTGGTATGACGCATTGATTTTCCTGTCCGTGTACAGTTCTAAAGCCATCCATTCTGCCTGGTCAGGACTCAAAGGGCCAGAGAGAGGAAAAAAATCTGTTCTCTCCACTGTACCTCCAGGCAAAGTTGAGAAATAAATTCTACGTTTGGAGAGATGATTTGTTCAAGCCATGTTTAAGAGAATATGATTGCATTAAAAAGGGAAAAAAATATTTTGTTTCCCTGACCCTCACAACCTAAACCCACTGACCCTCATGCAAAATCTTGACACCGTAGACATGGCCTGGGAGGGTGCAGAGAGCAAGGGGCGGGTGTGGAGGACCTCAGAAATCGGGGAGCTCATTTATTATTCTCCAAATAATATCTCCAAGCTGCCCGAGAAAGGGCTCAAGTGATCCTGTCTGTCCACCTGTCGTTCCCCAGATCCTTCTGCCGCTGTTATTTTGCAAAAGCTGCAAAATATTGTTGGAGGGCCCCTTGTGAAACTACTCTCCTCCTGCTTGCTTCCTGATCCTCTTTTTTTTCCACAGAGGGAACAGGCCAGGCTGACTCACTCTTCGGAGTCTGCCTGAGAGCCATCCTTGGTCACACACCTCACCCGGCCCCTGACCCACTGTCCCCGTGCATGGTGTGCAGCACGGGGCTCCCCAGCCAGCCTCCCAGCCCCTCCTCCCATTCTCCTGTGCACCCTGGGGTCCTCATTCAAAACCGCCTTCCATGTCCCCAGAAGCCCTCCCCGTTCTTGGCTGTGACAGGGAGGGACTTCTGGGTGACGGAGAGAGAGGCCAGGCTTTGGGGAAATTTGCTGAGACACCGCAGGGGACTCCAAGTGCAGCTGGTCTCACATGTTCAGTACTTTCTGAGTGTTTAGCTATTTTAGTTCCAAATAAAGAAAGCTTCAGTGCCGGTCAGGAGGCAGAGCTCATAGAAGTGGAAGACTAGTGTTTGAGCTGCAAATTTGCAGTGCCGTTCTGCAAAGTATTACATACATCATTTCCTGGTGCAGAGGAATATTGAGCTATTTCAGTGAAGCCAAAAAGGAAAGACCAAAATCATGTAATTTCCCTGACCTAGACAGAACTACGGACTGAATACAGAAATAGAAAATGCTAAAGTGAATGTTCTTACAAGGTTTGTCTATATAAACATAGACTCCACATATCCCAAGTATATACAATGTGAACTCAATATCAGCATGCAGGCACACCACTGAAAGTCATAAACCCAGTCACACAAAACATCCCTACCGGATGATTCCGTCTTGCTAGACCTATAGAAGTATTCTTAAATTAGGTTGGTGTGAACGTGTGCGTATATTTATTATTAAAATACTTACTGTTCTGCCTTTTGAAGTAGATGGACAAATGATTTAGGAGTGGGAATAGACTAGAAATAAAATTAATGCAAATAATGTGTTGATTTTTTTTAGCTTGATTAGCCAAGCCAATGGAAAATTCTAGAAAACGTATACAATTATTTTAACTGTCACAGGCTGGCAATTGTAATTGACATGATTTGTACGAGATGCAGTGTAATAACTGAATATATTAAAAAAAAATCTCATGCCTTGATTACCAGGAGAACATTACTAGTGCCACAATATTATTAACAACACAATTATCGTGGCATCCCTAGGATACGCTCTTAGCACTTCAATGCATTAGTGAACCTTTGCTAACGAAGAAAAAATTAAAGTACAGCAAATTTCAAAGCACCAGTTGTACCCAATATCATTAAAAATTTATAAAACTTCCCCTGAACATGACAAGTGTTTGGTTTAAATGAAGATCAGCCACAAGGAGAAAGCAGAAATCTTGTTACTCTTTGTCTCCTTCCTTACCCTATCTCTCTCTCCGCCTCTCTCTTTCTCACAGACCTCCCCCAACCGGCACCACCTCAATCCAGCTGAAATATGTAACCATTACAGAGTGACAGTTTGACACACAATGACCCGTCAGAACATTCATCTCGCAATGTTTTATTTTAGTGAGGAGCCAAACTGCAGAAAAAATAAGCAAGTTGTTTCAAGGCTTGGAAGGAGATCAAACATTTCTGGCATCCCCACTTACCAGACCTTTGATTTACAATGGACTTGTCAGAGCCCGATTAGACAGTGTGTGGTTAAAAACCTACAGAGGCTCCTCTGTGCCCCAGCCCACCGCCTTGTCCCCCACAGAGAGCATCCCTTTGTTCCCGGAACCAGCGAGCCTGGGCTCAGGCACAGAACTTTGCACCCTTGCAACAGGGCCCCATAGCACGTAAAGCCAATCCGGCTGCAATTAAGTCCCTTTTGCCAAGGTGGAGAGAGAGAGAGAGAGAGAGCAGGGAGGGGAATGCAGAGAGAGGGTGCAGGCGGAGTTCTTCTGCCATTTTCTCTCTACATCTTCCTTCCAAGTCTAAAGTTATCCTCTTCCCCCCAGTAGGAAAAACATCCCCAGCGATTGCTACCACCAGTGAGCTCTCTCAACCCTATTCAAATGGAAACACTCAGCTTAAAAGAAAGAAATGAGTTGGACCAAAAGTGCAGGTGTTTAAAATATGTTCGCGGTATTACAATTTTTGCTAGTAATTACAACTATGAAAATGGCTGGAAATATATTGTTTCAATTTGTACGGAGAACAATTGCAGAGAGAGAGAAAGAGCAGCTTGATCTGTGCCTGGCATTGGAATGTGTAATTCCTTAACCCTATATGGCGGCACAAGGCTCGCTGGAGCAAATTATGAATCCATGTGTTTGGAGAGCTTGAGTAGTAAATTCGGGTTTTGTGCATCCGTAACAACACAATCTGACATGTGTGATTTATGGAATATTAAGTTAATACAGTATCATGAAATTAGCTTAATGCACTAAAGCTGTAATTTTAAAGTGAAAAACAATGCAACCAGACGTAAACAATATCAACATTAGCATTTTGTGAAAGCTGAAACCAATTCACTCAAAATGCGTCTGGAGAGTCATAGATTTACCTCGCCTAGACAGGCCCAAGTCTCAGGAAAGTTGCAGACCCCAGGACAATATTCTGTGCGCGACAGGCCAAGCTGCTCACTCTCAACCTGAAGGAGGATGTGCCAACCGGGGAGCCCGCCCTACCACACCCCTCCAGGAAATCGCCACAAGTTATCCCAAGCTCTTCAGACAAAGTCAAGGGCTTCGCCCTGTAGTACCCTTGGAAAAAAAAAAAAAACTCTGGAGAGGGGGCTGGGGTGCCAGACACAATTCCAGAAACCTGGGGGTCCAGAGCCTGGAATGAGACTGCAAGGTCCAAGCAAATCTTCCCGATTAAAAAGAGCAAGTCTAGCAGCTTAGCTCTTCAGCTCCTTGGAGGCCCAGCCTGCTTGGGACATGAAAGGGAACCCGAAACCTTTGGGTGGCATCAGGATAAGCCATTCCCACGCCAGCCCGGGATTGATGGGAGGTGGGGACTGGGTGAGTTGGGGGGCTCTCTTAGAGGCTTCCATCAATAACCACTGGCTGGGTGGACGGACTAGGGCCAGAGGGAGGAAGGTCCCCAGTGCTTCCCAAACCTCCCCCATTTACCCTCTCACCCCCCCAGGGCTGAGGACCCTCTGGGATCGAGCAGGAATCGAGTCTGTGGAACAGTAGCTCCAAACCAGACGGCTGTCTAGAGAGCCGGGTTTTGAGATGGCGGGGAAAAAGAAACCCGTTAGAAAAGACTACCATGGTTTTCTTGGCTTTCAGGGAGGATTGCTGGAAATGTCATGAGCCTAAGTGAACGGATATGTCTGGAGCCCGGTCGGGGCCCTTTGGGGACTTTGGCTTCCTTGGTCCAAGCACACTACCTCTTGGTGAGCATCAGGCTGGTCACCCAAACACAGATTTCCTCAAAGCCTTGCGGAACTAGAATTAGAGCATTGGACCTGGATTCCCTGGGGCTCAAGGAGCTCGCTCGTCACAGTTTACTTGGAGTCCCAAGATTTGGGATTAAACACAGGTCTGGACCTCCCGCAGGGGCGGAGAACCACACGCGCTGGTTCCTGCCATGTTGATGGGGAAATACCAAGCCTATTTGGTAAAGGACAGGACTGCAAGGAACCACACCCACTCCGTGGACAATAGGAGGCTAACTCGGATGAAGTGCCCTCTGAACCTCCTGGGAAGGGGCCAGACACCGAACCCCATGTTGCTCCACTGTGGAGAGGCCCAGGTCTACACACACTTGAACACTGATGTGAGGGCAAATGTATACACATTGGGGTTTTTGCGGCATTTTCTTTTTGATACTCCCTGTATATGGCTTACCGTGGCAATCAGGATTATTTCATTTATCAACATGTCACAGTGTCTTCATATACCCGTCGTAAAAAATAAAAGCATTCTACTTAAAATAAATGAAAAGTATATGTCAAACTCAGAGATGAAACAGTTGCCGGAGTTCACACTGGAGAAAATCAATTCTCAAATCTCGCAGAGAGGTTTTGTGCCTCCTCTGTCTTGCAAAGGCGTCTGGCTGTTTTCTCTTGGTTTGTTGGCTTTTATTTTTAAGATGCCCTGCATTTATTACGGGAGCCAGAGAGGCAAGAGCTGAAAGCCAATACTAATGTTTTAATTCCATCAAGTATGTTTCAATTCCCATTTTGCATTTTGCATTAGGAACTAGACTCAGTCAATACTTCACAGCACCGTTGCTTGCGGTCAGGCACAGGGGCTTCACCTAACCTGACAAATGCTTCTGCTTCACAGCACGAGGATAAACGGGGCTCCGAGTCAGGAACCCGCTCACCGCTCTTTTTCCCTGCAAAGAGCAAATGCATTTTCTCGTCACAATGTGTGTACGCAGACAGACCACCATGCATCTCGCTCCTAATGTGAGTGCCTCTTGAAGAAGCCACCTTTCTTTCCCTCCAGAATTATTAATCTCCAGAAATCGCAGAACCCTCCCCCAGAAAGCAAGGTGCTCCACCCCAGCGTCAGAGTCCAGCAACCCAAGTGTTTGTACTGAATCCCCGTCTCCATATGCGTGCTCACTGGGCTCCGTGGGGCTAACCATCTCCCTGAGTGGACAGGAATGGCAATGTGGGCAGCTTGCTTGATTCTGAAAGATAAGCATGTTTCAAATGAAAAAATTAAAAATAAATATACATCTGCTCCCGGCTCAAATCTTGGTTTTTTTTTTTTGTTTGTTTGTTCTTTGGTCACCTCTTTAAAGCAGGAAGTGCCCATTTTCTTAACCTCTCTGTTTTTTTTCTGCATCACATATCAAAATATTTTAACTGGAAAAAAAGAGAAGAGTAGTAGAAAACCCTGACGCCAAGGGTCCCACTTAAAGGTTTTCTAAATTCAAAGTCACGTGACTTAAAAAGAAGCGAAGTGCCCAGATAAACAACAAAAAGTGTACACGTCAGTGTGCGTGCACGTGTGTGGGTGTGTGTGAGCAAAACAGATGGGCTTCCTGAATCCTTTCTATTCTAATAACACTTTTAAAATAAAATCAGAATATATGCCTTGATTTCTCAGAAGCAGTCTTCGTGAACTTTCTCCAAATGGGTCCTCGCCTTCCGGTGTCTGCCAAAGAGCATCGGACAGTCCTTGCTAATCCCACCGGCAGTTAATGACTCAGCTCCAGAGCTACCAGTCCTATAGGGAAAAGGCTTCCTTAAAATCTGTCCCTCCATCAGAGTAACAGGACTCTACTGGTTTACCTGTTCTGTAACAGTGGTGGCTCAGAGGGGAGACGCAATGGGAGGACAAATAGCCTAAATAGGCCAACTGTCCCCAGACCCGGGCTGTGGGCTCTTTGTAGCCAGCAGGTGCGTGGACCCCATTCCTGCCCCTCTTAGCAAATTATGTATAAACAAATTAACTTCCTGGGCTGGTTCCCTCTGAATTATTCCCTGGTCTCCGAGTGGTTTTCCATCAGGACAAACCTTTCCCTTTCCCTTATGCACCAGCAAACATACTGATACAATTTAAAGGTCATGTTCTTTTCAAACTGACAGAGCCCTCCAAAGTTTTGACGAGAGGCCCTCCAAGCCTCACACCCCTACAGGCGGAAAGGAATTAAGTAAAGCATCACTTGGTGGGAGCTCAATCATGTGAACTGATTAGAAAATGCATCCGGGGAGGGGGGCCTCAGCAAGGTGACGGCAGCTCATCTCGAAAGGAGATGTCACACCGCCAGGCAGAGAGCCCCCGACACCAGGCTGGGGGAGCCACGTGAGGGTCAATGAAGATATAATTACCTTCCCGCAAAAAGCCTCTTCTTTCCCAAATCCCCAGTGAACACCACTTAATCAGCCTCCCCTTTTTATTCAGACAGTCAAACTTTACCCCAAACCCCGAGACTGAATTAACAGCGTCATTTCTTAGGCTCAAAAGGACATTTGCTTTGATAACTAAGAATTGCCAGGAGTATGGATTCTGCATAAATGTTCATTGTGCGTAGACATTGATATGTTTATTTGCAGTTGTGTTTGTGTTATCGGGGGACAGGCAGTTCGTGATTCGCTTTCTCCTTTTTATCTGTCCCTGGAACAAAAGACTGGCACCGTGTTGTTGATGGTGTCAGCAGACGCTGTCCCCCTGGGAATCCAATCAATGGTGCTGGACTTTCTTCTGGTATTATTATTTTTGTTATTGTTATTATTATTTGACATTTTTGCTTTGATTACTTTGTTCTTCAACCGAAGCCTGCTAAGGATCACTGAGACATAACGGCGCCTGACGGTCAGAGAGGTTCATGACGCTCTCTGTCCTAACCTGTGTGTGGGTGGTGACGTCGTCCGTCTATCATGGAGACGGGGGACCTCGAGGGAGGCACTGGATCTCTTGCATGCCCCCTAACCCGCCGTGGCTGTGGCCTTCCCTCTTGGCCTCTCCTTCCTGCCTGCTCCCTCCTGATTCTTCAGAGGCTCTCTGTCTTCAAGAGAGGCTCTCTGGAACTCCAGGCTTATCTTTAGGGGAAAAAAAACCAGCCCACCTCCAAACACTTACCCACCGAGAACTGAAATAATTTAGCCCAGAAAAAAACAAATTGTTTTGTTGTGATTGCACGCACATCATCAAAGTCAGCCCCGAGCTTGTTAAATTTTTACTGGAATGACTTTCTTTTGAAGCTTCCCTCCTGGTTTAACTGACTGAGGAACGTAAGTCCACAGCCTCGGCTGCCCCTGTCTTGGAAGGCTGGGGCTGTAATCTGGAACTCAGTCATCAAATAGGGTTTCCTTGTCACCGGGCTGCCCTTGACTTCATCCCACTTGTCTTTCCAAACTGAAGTGCCCCCTTCCCTCTCTCTGCCACAGAGACGAGCGGTTCCAAGCCTTGCCAGGTTGCTCCGGCTGCCCACACCTCCCTTACCAGCCCTGCCCTCCCAGTGCCCTTCCTGCTGATGCCCCTCGGCAGTCCCACGGCTGAGGCGTGTGTCCGGTGTGGGTCCACGTCCCTGCTGCATGCTGCAGGACACAAGGAAGACCTCCCAAAGCGGGTGGTGGTTAAATTCAATCTCTGGATTAGGGCGTGCCTAGCGACACAGTCACAGTGGGACCCTTCTTCAGAAAACTGATGTTCTCATGAAGACTAGACTTCGTGTTCTTAAAACTTGACTGTCCGTACGTCTCCGATCATACCTTCACTCAGGTCTTATTGGGGGTGGGGGAGAGGGTAGACAATTAAAAGCAAACCAAATAATCAGCATCCACTCATCAACTTTTATAAGCAAACACGCAGCAGCCGTTGGCTGGAGATGCAAAAAAGAAGTTACCATCCTGCTCCCTAGGAGCACGGTGAGAGCAAGAGGCGTGAACTGCATGGTCATTCTGGAAGCACCGCGTGTTCGCAGAAACCGGTAACAAGCACCTGAGGGTCATAGCAAAGGCGGCAAAGATTGGGGCCGCCATATTTTCGTGTGGTCTTGTCCCTAAATGCCCACGTCTGGTTGCCACACTCATAACCAACTCGGCAAAGGATGGTGAACTCGCTGGGAGCTAAGCAGTCGTGCCTCAGACCCGGGCCTATTCTCCTCGGGAGAAGAAGGGCTTCACCTCAAAGAGGATCGAGGGGTTTCACACCAGTGGGCTCTTTGCATACTTGCTAAATCCGTCTCCCTCCATTTCTGGAGGGAACTTCAAAATCTGCATGGCTGCTCACATTTGCCAGGAGGGAAGGAATCCAAGACCTTGATATAGCTGAGGCTCTTTCCCTCATTTAAAACTTTTGTTCCTGGAAGAAGTTTAAGGATGTTTTATAAATGTCTTATATACGCGGTGCAGAGGCCTAGCCTGCTCCCTCCTCGGGGGGGAGTCCGTCCTTCTGTTCCCTCTGCAGACGTCGGGCCTGGGCTTCGGCCCGTGGGGAGAGCAGGGCCGGTTATGACTCCTCGCTCCGGTGCTCACAGGAATGGGGCGGGGAGGGGGACACGGGTCAGCGGGGCTCAGAGGCACCTTACAGATGACACACCCAGGCTACGGGGGTTTTAGGTTTTAAACCTTTTACCACGCTTTTACTGTCAACGACCACCTTTGAGAATCCTTTCCGTGGGACTTCTAGTTAGCCGTTTTATGACAGACAAACCCACTGTGCTTCGGGGGAGCCCAAAGTAGGCACCAGAGGGAAAAACGTTCTCAGCTGCATCTGTGAGAAGCAAGGGAATGAACACCAGGCCATTTCAGTCCGGCTGGTTTGTCTGACCAACGGTGGCAGCCCCCTTCCTTGATGCCTCACGGTACAAGGAACTGGCAGCCAAGAAGAAAGATCTCACAGGGGTTAGCCCCGGCCTCAGAAGTGGCTTCACGGAGCCACTGGGATGCGTCTGGACCCCGAAAGGCCTTTGGCCCTGGATCTGACACATGGCCCGGCAGAGTGCTGCGAGCTGTTTATTTTACCCCGAGAATCGGAGCACACTCCCCCACCACGCATGTCTGGGGGTCGGCAGGGGTGGCCCATCAGAAACCCATCATTCTGGCGCTCCGGGTTAAACCCTGCCTGCTTCTTCAAGGAGAGAGCATCATTGAACTGGATGAAATTCTCCTCTCCTATGCCAAAACAATAAAAGCCCCTGCCTGGCCTGGGCTGTGTATCCTGCCTGTGCCGCTAACAAGACACATTCCTTTTTGTTCATGGCAAGTGGTGCACGTCTCTGTCTTATGTCACAATTTCTGACAAGTCTTCCAGCACAAAAACAGTATCTTGGCACCAGGAAAATGACCATCACTTTAAAAGATGAAATTCCAAGGACACCAAAGGGGTAAGATTTCATGAGAGATATGCAGTGGAAAAGCCAGCCCTTCCCACGTCCCGAAGACCACCCTCCAAATCGAGTCGGAAGTGTTTCACTTTTGGCAAACTCCCCAGGGTTCAAACCAACCACGCAGCCCAGGGACGGTGTTTTAACAGGTCTACACACCTCGCATGCTGAGGTCACAATGAACTGACTGGAAAGCCAGACCAGGAACAACCTATTTCCTTCTTCCACTTTCCATAATTAGTTTAATTCTGTTTTCCTTCTGAATCCTTAAGAAGAATGAATTCTCGGTCAGGGAATCACTTCTTGGTTTGGAGCACAGACACCTTATGCCTTTGAAGTACCTTTCAGAGAGAGCATTTTCAGGGGAAAAAAAAAAACACACACACACAAAAATACATGGCCAACTTCCTTCTTAAAAATATAACACAGGTTGGTTTAATAAACATAGCATCTATGAGCATAATATCTTGAAGGGGAGCAGGGCCACCTCACTGGCTCAGGGGGTGGAGCATGCCACTCTTAATCTTGGGGTTGTGAGTTCGAGCCCCACGATGAGTGGAGCGAGCACTTAACAAAATAAAATCTTAAAAAAAATTTTTTTAAATCTTAAAAAATATATCTCTTAAAGAGGAACAATAAGAAAAAGTCACATCAACCGAAAACTGGGATTTATTTATGCATTGGAGCCCCACACGTTACAGGATGCTGGTGACTGCATAGTCTAAACTCCATGACTATTTATCACAGTCGCCATCAGAAGACAAGGAGAAGCCAAAGCTGAGCCTGTAAGGGGAGCCTCAGGGGAACCCCAGGCAAAACCAAAGACTCTAGCGCTGGACCTAGCAGCCCCTCGCACGTGGGCAACTGAGCCCAGGACCGTCCACCTAAGACCCTCACTCACTACCACGTCCCTCAGTCTCCCTGACGGAGCCAGCCTCTGAGGCGAGAAGGTGGACATTAATCTGAAAGTCAAAGTCCTTTTTGCAAAAGAACGGACACTCTGAAATAAAAGTTCAGATTTAATACACTGAGTCTTAGTGACATTTTGTGTTGACAGGATAAGCTGTCTTTAATATCCCTGCTTTAAACATTAATGGCAACTGTTAAAGTTCAGATCAGAACATGTTTGGCTCTGTCTGGGTAGTACCCAAGTTAGATCAAGTTCAAGCGTCCTCTTCGGAGAGTCATGACGTGCAGGGTGGCCTTGTTTGAGAGGCATGGCTGGGTCACCCAGCCACACCCACGCAGCAGGAGCCCCTCCTCATTTCGCAGTGACACCTAACTCTGGGCACGGGGCCTACTCTTCCAGCAACACCCAGTGCACACCTGCACCCACGTCTCTTGTACCCGGAGCCAGACAGACAGGGCACACGTGCACTCTTTGACCCGAAGTCCCAGATCCCCAGGGAAATGTGTTCCTGCCTGCCCGCTCACATTTCGGGACCCTTGCCAGTGACATACTCCCATCTGGGCTTGGGGAGACAGCTTGAACCCCAGCCTGGGGTGCCATGGAGCCCTCCCCACTTTGTTCCCGCAGGGGAATTCAGCACAGTCTTCCACAACCAACAGAGCCGACTTCCAGCCCAGCACAGGCTCCAAGCCTTTTATAGAATGAAAATGAGTCACCCTTAAATAAGGAAAATGGGTGAGGGGACTCCAACTGTCCCTTCCCTGAAGAGCCTGAGCCGGTGGCCGCTGTAACAGTCTGGGCATTCAGCTGACTTCCCTCAAAAGGGGGCTGGAGGGGGGAAGGAAACCTGCCAGAATGACCATCCCCAGGAATGCTGGAATGGAAGAGAGGAAGACATCCTTGGGCAAAGAACATTCCTGAAGGGCGGCAGACATGAAGATGGGGAAGGGGCAGAGCAAGGAGACAGGTGTATGTATGTCTGTGTCTTTCAACCAGGCAGTTCAATCTCAGGTTATTTTATTTGACAAATAAAATTAAACTGCATATTTATGGACTAATGATGTGAGATATTGCTCTTTTATTCATACCCACTGCTGTTTAAAGACCAACTGTAAATATCCCTAAGACTTTCTGCAACCTGGTGTAGCATAGGTAGGTGGCCCTGAGCACAGCCTTGAGGCTCTTGTTGATGATGGCATTGCCTCAAGGTCAAGGTCACAGTTGTACCTCCTTTAGCAAAGTTGGCTACTGATAGAGAACATCTCCTCTCAAAAGCCACAGAATCACGTTTCAAACAGTGACTCAGTGCCAGGTTCAGTGCTGGGCTTGGGGTTTCAGAGCCCAGCCTAGACCAGCGTGCTGGTCCCTGGTCCTGATGCTCAGCCATCACAAGAAGTCCGTGGCTGGGGCAGAGAGAGGATGTGACAAGACCATTTCCACGCCAGCTCTCCACCCCTTGCCATCACGTGTAAGAGCAGTTTGCTAGCTGTTGGTCCAAATGAGCAGCCATCATGGTTTCTCTGCCATTCGATTTAACCACATCTGACCCCAAAAATAGGAGCAGGGGAAAGAGGCTGGGTCACCCAAGGAGAAGAAGACAGGTCTCTCTGTCTCTCCAAGGACAGTAGCAGGTAGGTTAGTGCGAGGGTCCCCATGGGTCCATGCATCCTGCCCAGAGGACACAGAGCTGGTGGATGCGAGCGGGCAGAGGAGAAGGCTGACCCTGGACCTGAGCAGAGATGGTGTGGGTACCAGGAGGACAAGTGCTATCAGACTCCAGGGGACCGGCTGTGCTGCCTCCCAGTCCCCATCAGCTATGGGTAGTTAGAGCAGAGCAGGTGCTCAGGTTTCTGATAGAAAAAAAGCCCCAGGGTGAATCCATGTGCCACTTCCTCGGGGCTGGAGCTGAGCATGTCCGCAGCCAGGGCATTAGAAGTGGGGAGTGGGGCGCACAGGGAAATCCCAGCCAGACCCTGTCTCGGGAGGGTTAGCTGGTAAATGGGAGTGACTCTCACAGAAACACCACATCACATGGGTCCCTGTGGGACATCTCCCAGCTTAGAGAGGACCCAGACCAGCCACCACTCAAACAGAGCCTCCACCCTGCAGAAATCCCACCACAGGCCAGGGGCCTGCCTGCTCAGGGTGCCAGGATCCTGGGGTCAGGGTTGACAGAGGGCTCCACCCAGGGCTAATCTGCAAGAAGTTGCCCCCACCAGCAACTCCTGCTCAAGGACTAAAGAATTTTTTATTGCCCGTGCTGAGAAAGACACACCTGACCTTTGGCTGTTTAATGGCAGCTCTGGAACCTGTGCAGGAGAGTGCACATCTCAGAAAAAGTGAGATGCCAGTACGCAGAGAAGACTTTCCCAGGGAGGAAGCAGGAGGAAAACCACGGGGATGACAGGAAGCTGTACCATCTGGGCCCCCGTGAGAGAGTGAGCTAAGAATGCAGTCGGACCGCTAGCTCTGGGCGCAGGGCCCTGCACGACCCGGTTCTGCCTGACTGTCTGACTCATCTCCAACCACGGCCTCTGCGTTCCCTAAGCTTCCATCACACCAGGTCCTCTGACCCCAGGGCCTTGCCCAGCAGCTTTGGTTAGGGCTTCCTTTGGTTGGCTCCCCTCAGACTTTCAGATCCCAAAGACCTAAATAAAGCTGCCCATCATATTCACCTGTGGTAATGTTCTCTTCAGAGAGTGCTTCCTGCTCTCTGAAATTTTCTTATTTGTTTGTTTATTTGTTCATCATCTGCTGCCCCAAAGTACATAACCTCCATGAATGCATGCATCTTGTCTGTTTTGTCTACTACCTCCAGAGACGAGGACAATGTCAGCTAACTGTAAACCCTCAGTAGCTAAAGAATACTTGGTTAGTGAGGGAGAGAAAGGCACAGCTTGGCCTCTCCATGGTCAGGGCACGGATCACTGGGATCCGTGGCTGTCCATCCTTCCTCGGAGTTCGTGAAGCAGCATGAGAAACATAGCTCAGGTAGGTGGGAGCCAGCCAAGGCAAAGCCAGCGCATGGGCTCTGTGCAGAAGGTGCTAGTCGTTTTTCCACTAGGGATGGTCCGTGCAATGCAGGCCCCAGGACTTACTCACACAGAGGGTCCCTGAGACCCTGAAGCAGGGCAGCTGGTGGAGACGAGGAGAAGAAATCATCACTCGCTCCGCGATAAGTGCCACAGAGTGCACTGCCCAGGCTCCTGGGGTCTTTCAGCTGGGGCTCCAGGCACTAGATCCTTGTGGAAAACAAGCTGTGTCTTGGCTTCCCAGAGCAGGCTGCGAAGCACCTCAGCCAGGGCCAAGGCATCCACCCCATGGCCTGGCAAGTGCCAGCTGTCAGCATGGCGGGACTCAGACTCCAGCCTCACAGAACTGGCATACTCCCCCAAATCAGTGTGAGCGCGAAGGGACAGATTCCCAGTACCCATGCGAGCTTCCGCGAGACTCTGGAACATGGGGCCCATGCCGAGGAGGAAGGTGTTCGGGATGCAGAGAAAGACCTCACAAGAGAGACCACGGCTCTTGTGTTTAAGCCACCAAGGACCCTGGAGGCCAGAAGAGGGGTTGTCTTTTGCATGAGGAGGGGTCACCAGTGGAGGAGTTCATGACTCCCAGGCACACCTGTTGGGGGAGGAGTCTGCCAATACTCACGCTCTCAGCGGCTGAGAAAGTGTTAAACACAGATCTTTGAACTCAGGTTGAACCACTTCCTAGCTTTCTTGTGATGCTGGGCAAATGATATGACCTCCCAGTGAGCCGGTGTCCTAACCTGAGATACTGAGACTGTCACTTCCTATGCCTGTGGAAGGTTGAGAGAAGCAGACAAGGTCAATGTCACCCACCTCAGGGGCTTGGCAGCTCCCAGCCCTCGGTTTGTGCTCAGTGCTATTCATGTTCCTTCTTCCCAACACCTTGGAGGCCTCTCTGTCAGTGCCCTGTCCAGCAGAAACCCCGTGAGTCCTTAGGTCTGACAGGGGAGCCCGGCTGGATGTCCCGTGCCCTGGCTGAAGGTTAGGGACCCCCGTGTCAACCACTCTGCCCCTGTCCTGCCCCCATGCCCTCTGTCCACCCCCACGCCATGCTCTTCCTCTCTCTGCATTACTACCCAGATGGGATTCTTGGCCCATTTCTTCCTCATTCCAGGGAGTGGATTGTCGGAGCCCCGAAAAGCTTGCATCATGAGAAGCTGATATTTGAGGCCACATCAGAACATCAGAGATTTGGGCCACATAAGGACACAGAAAATTCCCACTCACCAGGCTTCGTGCAGCATCTCCTCTCCCAAAAGGAGTCTGAAAAGGGACGTCATCTATAGAAAGAACATTCCAGAATCATGATTATGTAAGTCTCCTTCGACCAAAGGAGGTAGGGTGCGGTGGGACGGAGGGCCCTCCCTTGGTACGTGCAAGACAGAAAGCAGGTGAGGCTGGGGCATCCCCCCTGCCAGGGAGGTTCAGGGAAGTTGGGGCTTCCCTGAGGAAGTAGAAGATGAAGCGTTTGTGTTTTGTTTGAATTGATAATGATGTCAGTTTCGGTTATGGGCTCATTACAACAAACCTGGGACATATTAACGGCTCTTTAATTGAATTTGGAAATAAGGAGAGTTTTGAACGGTCTTGTAAATAGTGGATGCACAGGCCTCCACACAGAGAGATGGGCTGTGGCATCCCCCCAACAGAGATGCCCTCTGACCCGCGACCAGGCCCCGGACATGCGCTGGGAGGCCCTCGTCATCACTGCTGGGTTCATGGGGGCTAAGGAGGAAGATCAGACCAAGAGGAATTCCCAGAGAGGGGAAGCAGACCCGATGAGATGTAACCTTTTATTTTTTATCCCAAACCAGCAATATGAGAACTGCTGACTGTCCAGCCCGAGCAGAGACCCCTCCTGTGAACCCCATGGGGCCGACGGCAGCTCTCACTCATGCCCGGCGACAGCCTGCTCCCTGTCTGCCTTCCCTTCTGGGAGGTGAGCTCATCGGGCCAGGGCCCCCTGCCACATCTTCTCCAAGCCCAGGCCCTGACACAGGAAATCTAGAAAATTCTTCCTGTTTTGCCTCACCCTTCTCCTTCTGCCCCTCCACCTGTGTTTTCCACCTCACATTCTCCTATCAACCCCGAAGCAGCCCCTTCCTTGGGAAATTATCCTTTTGAATGATCTTGGATGTGTGTTTCTTACTCATGCCTATATAACCACATACAAATACACCGTGTACACAGATATGACATGTTGGGGTTGGGGGGGGGTTGCGGCGGGAGTTGCCAAATTTAGCAAATAAAAATACCAGACATGTCATGCAATTTGAATTTCAGACAACCAAATCATTTTTTTAAACTATTTTTAAATTATTTCTTGTTTGTCTGAAATTCAAATTCAGATTTGGTAGGCACCCTGTGTTTTATCTAGCCCCCGTGGGCAGAGGGTGGTTTTATTCTTTTGTATAATCTGATCAGAGTGTTCATACACTTCTCCCTTAGGATCCTGTGGATCCATCTCTAAGTCAACAGGGATAGCCCTCGCACATTCTTTTTAGTGGATGCATAATATTCCATGGTGGGGCTTTTCCTCCATCCCCAGGCGATTATGTGTCCATTTGGTTAGCTGTCACAGTGGCAATGTTGCTTTAGTAAATTCCCACCGTCGGCCAAAGGGAGAGAAGACAACATGATCGGCTCTGTCCTGCCTCCTTAAATTAGCTGTCATGGCAACGTCAGCCCAGAAGTCCTCAGCAGGAGAGCACATCACTCAGAACAGCGGGCCCCGTGAGACCCATGAGACCCGACGGCTACATCAGGCGCCCTGGGTGGGGAGGAGGGATGACATGAGCAACTTCCAAACACCCCTTCTCGACGAGGAACATAACAATGGAGACACTGAAATGCCTCGGGCTCGAAGCCTGAAATATGCTCAAATGCAGAATCACACACCAACCCTCTCGCCAAAACCCACACCGGCATAATTATTTTGCACACATACACCGACCCCCTGTTTCATCAGTCCTATCTTTTTAACTTCATCCTCGTTGCTGAAAACACAAAAATAAAAAATACATAGCAGCTTGGTTGACATTACAGCAAGAGCATACGCCTCATTTTACCAACCATTTAACTCCCTCTAAGGACCCGGCTCAGACACACGGGCACGTTGATGGGAGCTGTACAAAGGTCAGTGATTTGGAGGCTCTTTCCGACAATTTGCCAGGATTTTGGCATTTGTAAGCATCCATAGGACAGCTCTCTAGCAAGCTGACCTTGACAGCGAATGGGATAAATAAACCTTCAATTTACCCCCTCCAGCTCTCCGCGAGCCAGGCCAGTCCCCACGGAGCCTTCACCTGTCCATATCGTTCAACTGCCTGAAACTTCCGACTGACGAACATCCACAGCTCCGCGGCCCAGTGACAAACACCATCTAACAGATAAGGCTTCTGAAAAGTCAAAGCCAATACTGCTTCCATTGAAAATTTAATGCTGGCTCCATCTTTGCCCATCATTCTTCTGACTGTTGCACGTGTCCCAAGGGGCCCTTGAAGCTAAAGCTCTGCTCCATAACAGGTAATGACGTGGCATTTAATGATACTGTCCAAAGCGATCCCAGTCTTTGGGAAGTAATGTGCACTCATGTACCAGATAAGCACCGTCAAACGTACTGAGCCGCCATATCTTTCATGGCCCTGTCACCAGATACGATGTGACACATCCCCGGCCATCCTACCTGCCGCTCGTCTGACCCAGCCATCAGACGGAACGCACGTTTTCAGCACAGCGCTCGAAAGCGTTAAGGGAATTCAGGCAAAAGGTAGGATGGGAACATACCCATAATTAAGTATTCACAGCCTCTTTTAATACTTCAGTGCTCTTGGATTCGCTACTAAAATCCGTGAATTACACCTCATTGAAAAATGTCCTTAATCGACTCTGACATGTTTTATTGGAGGCAGAAAAAATGTTTCAGTATGATAGATAAGGTTAAAAATGTTACTACTCTGATCATTTACTCGAGTGCCTGGCAAAAAAAAAAAAAAAAAAAAAAAAAAAAACCCCTCCAAAGCCAAAAACCATTTACATCATTCATCGGATGCAAGAGAGGAAGGGGAAAAAAAAAAAAAAAACCTTATCTGACAGCCCATTTTAGCTGATGGGACAAAGCGCACATTTTCAATTTTCTGACAAAGTTATGTTGTTTATGTAGATAAGGGGAAAAACAACTGTAACATTTCTACAGCATGCCATAAGGACTAGAAATGTGAATTCAACTATAAAGTGTCTGCAAGGCACGCGGAGCCCAGCACACCAACAGAATATCACCTTCAGGCTTCAGACCAGATCAAGCATCACCCGCCTTCCTGCTCTCAAGCAGCAGAGGGTTTTCAAACAGCCTCAGACCCCACCCCCCACCCCCTGGGGTGTGCCACATGACTGCTCCAAGGGGCAAAAAGTCCTCTCCCCCAGCGTTCGCCCAAAGAAGCTGCAACGGGGAACATGGAGAGCTGCCAGTGGAGAGGCCTTTCACAATCTGGTTTTTCATGGAAACACTGAGTCTCGCTGTTTTCTCTGCACTTTGGCTGGTCCTGGTGACGGCGGAGAGTGGGAATCCAAACTCTGGGAGTCCTTGCACACCCTTTCCTGGGGCAGGTCTCCATGCAACATTCTGGGCAATGACCTACAAGTCCTGGTAAGTCTCCACCAGGTGCTCATCCGAATACAGCCTTCTGCCGGACCGCACGTGCAGCTGCCCAGGCGGACTCACCATTCTCCCGCTACAGTGACAAAGATCCCCAGTGGAGCACAGAGGCGAGGAGTCTTGAGTCCTAACCTCCACGGATGGGGGCAAATCTCAGGACCAAGGCTATACAGCTGCACGGTCATGGGCCAGTGCCCTCATCTGTAAAGAGAAGGGGGTGACAGTGACAGTGGTGAAGACTCACCAAGAGCCATCCCAAATGCCCTGGTGACAGGGGCTGGCGATGGCTGGGGTTGAGGGGATCCTCCCCCAAATTCTGGCCGGTGATAGCAGGCTCCCCCCAGCAGACACTGCGTGGAAACATGCCCCTCACATTCCACTGGTGTTATCTAAAAGTAAGTCTCTTTTGGGGCACCTGGGTGGCTCAGTTGGTTAAGCGACTGCCTTCGGGTCAGGTCATGATCCCGGGGTCCTGGGATCAAGCCCCATGTTGGGCTCCCTTGCTCAGCGGGGAGTCTGCTTCTCCCTCTGCCTCTGCCCCTCCCCCTGCTTGTGCTCGCTTGTGCTCTCTCTCTCTCAAATAAATAAAATCTTTTAAAAAAATAAATAAATAAAAGTAAGTCTCTTTTAATGCAGCCATAGACAGGATTGTTTTCCAAATAGACTCCCGCCCAGAGGGATTGAAGTTCATTATAAACCTGGTGGATATTCACCTGCTCAGTCCACGTCTGGGGAAAAGAATCTCAGCAGAAGTTTTCCTGACCAAGGTCACCAGGGTCAGGTAAAGCTAGGAACTCTGCAGGAAAATGGTTGCAGATCAAACAATGTGATTAAACGGTCAGCCTCACCGAGAGTGAGGGGAAACCAGACAAAGCCTAAAAATGTTGCTTCCTTTCCAAATCCATCGTCCTGGGTAGCCAGCAGACATCCTCCAGCAAAGAAACCACACAGGCCACAGCCACGTGGCTGGAGAGGGCTTGCAGACACGTGTGGTTTGACTTGTATGGCATACATGCTTTTTAAAATGCTTAATTAGGGAGGGGCCCTGGGGTGGCTCAGGCAGCTAAGCATCTGCCTTAGGCTCAGGTCATGACCTCGGGGTCCTGGGATGGAGCCCCGAGTTTGTTGGGCTCCTCAGTGGGGAGTCTACTTCTCTCTCTCTCTCTCCTTTTGCCCCTCCCCCACCTCGTGCTCTCTCTCAAATAAATAAATTTTTTTAAAAAATGCTTAATTAGGGATTGCACTTCTCTTGATGAGCACTGTTGATTCACTACATTGCACACCTGAAACCAATATAACACTGTGTGTTAACTATACTGGAATTAAAATTTTAAAATAACAATAATAAAAATAATTAAAAATTAAATTTTCTAAATTAAAGATAAAAGTGCCTAATTAGTTGTTGCAGAGCTTCACCAACAACCACGTCCAACCTTAGAAAGACAGCATTCCCATAAACTTGATGTCAATGGGATCGTCTAACTAGTAGTAACTAACAGCATTTATAAACCAGTAACATTTAAAAATTAGGAAACTCCACATGAAAATATATCATCTTCTGGAAAAATTTTTCTAGACCTACTCTTGCTTCTAGCAAAAGCAGGAAGAACATTCTCCGTACCTGGCTGGGGATTCGTCGAGATGGTCCAGGTGAAATCGGAAGCTGTCACAGGGAGACATGACGACCACATTTAATGTGGGATCCTAGATCGGATCCTAGAACCGAAAAGGATGTTAGTGGGAAAACTGGTGGAAACCCGATGAAATTAGGAGTCTAGTCATGGTAATAGATCAATGTTGGTATCTCGGTTCTGACCACTGTGCCCTGGGAACGTCAGCTGCTGATGTTAGGGGACATAGGTGAGGGGCGTGTGGGGATGCCGTGTATTATCTTTGCAGCCTTTCTTTACCTCTACAATTATCCCAAAATAAAAAAAAAAAAATGTATTTTTAAAAGAAGTGAGAAGAACCAAAGCAAGACAATCATGTGTTTCCTCTACACGTCGGGCTTCACTCGCTGTTTCCCTAGAACCTGGAGATTCTAGAACCTAGAATCTGACACGCCCATCCTCAAAGTAAGTGTCTACAACACCCCAAGGGACACGGCATCTGTGTTTTCTGGTTGGGGGCCGCTCTGATCATCACAATCCCACCTGCCCCGTTGCCTTGACTTGTGGTCTATGTGATGACACGGGAGAGCAGCATCAGGGAGCATCCTCTTTTTTGTGGAGCTAGTCCCCGTGCCCACAACTGAGCAGGGGAAAGGAAACTCAGCACCACAGTGGCTCAGTGGAGGTTCTGTGGACCCCACAACACACAGTGACCCATGCCCTCTTGCCAGGCTATTCTCCATTGACGCTCCCTTGCAGCTGCCCTGTTGCAAAGTCCCCAGCTGATCAAGGCTCTCCCCACCACCCTTGCCCAAGCCCAGAGCCACTGGGGCTGGGCAGGAGAGAGCAGGACAGGGAGTGCCAAGGGGTATGCTTGACTTCTCCTGGGCTGCTGGTTCCCAAATTCTCGCCTGGAGGGCTCATTAAAGCCCCAGCCCCAGAGTTTCTCATTCAACAGGTTTGGGGGGAAGCCCACGAATTCTCATGCCCTGAAGGTCCCAGGGGCTGCCCCTGCTTCTGGGGCCACACTTTGAGAACCACTGCCATAGGCAATGAAAGACATAAGGCCGACATATCAACAATTTGTTCTTACCCTTTCTAGGGAGCTCCTCAAGACAGCAAAATCAGTAAACAGACACTGAGGTCTGGGGTGGGGAGCGCTTGGCCGGTCACAAACAGCGAGTAAGGCTACATGCATGTGCGGGTGGCTCCGTGGTTAAGAGAACCGAGTTAGGGGTCACACAGACCCCAGGCTGAATCCCGACATCTCTGCTCAGGAGGCTGTAAGACCCTTCCCAATGGGGAGTAACTCCGCCTCTGTGGGACTGGCATTCCTCATCTGCAGAACACAAATAATAAACCTTTCTTTGCAGGGCAGAGTCAACCTACTGCTGACGGTCCCTACCCTTGCTCTAGACTCCAGATTCTTATCTCCAAAGCAGTGGGCATTTAACACGCGCCTCTCTAGAGTTTCGTTCCTACCCCCACCGCCACACTGCTTCTCCCACAGTCTCCCTCACCTCTGTTAAGAACAATCCAGCCCTCCCATGGCTCAGGCCAAAAGTCCTGGGGCCATCCCGCAGAGCCGGCCAGGGCTGTGTGGCCCCAGCCCTCAGCGCCCTAGCCATCTCTGCCTCGGGAGCCTCTGGTGCCTCAGGCCCCCTTTGCACTCACAGCCATCCCAGGCTTTCTGCAGAGCCTGGTGTGGCCACACCATGCAGGCCCACCTGTGCCCAAACAGGAGCGTCGCCCCACCTGCTACGGCACAAGCAAGGGGACCCATGCTCTCCTGCGCCTTTGCCCAAAGGAGAGGCCAAGCTGCCTTGCTGTATAGCGAGTAACACCTGCTGACCGGCCCAGGCCAGGACGCCCAGAGGCCTGTCCTCCAAAGTCCCACTCTGAGGCCTCTTCCAGCCTTCCGTCCCCCGCAGACCGGACCTCCTTGCTCTGAACCCCGTGGTTCGGGTTTCTCCTCCTCACAAGCATTAATTAAGGAACTCTCGTATCTGCAGTTGGTGCGTGCATCCCTCAACCTCAACTCCGATGACAGCCGCACACCTTACCCCCAGAGTCCTCACCCAGGGTCAGGGGCTGGTGCAGAAGGACACATCCCCGCCGGACTGCTTCCAGGGCTCCCACCCGGGCAGGCACCGAGGCCATCGACATGCGCAGGACCCTTTGCTGAGCACCGTCGGGAGCACAGACGTGCGTGTGCGCGCCCCTGCCCTCTGGGAAATCACAGGTCCCTGGAGAAAAACATCACCTGGGAGTGGCACCCTGGGGCAGAGTCGGGGAAGGGGCTAGGATTCCAGCAGGACTCGGTAGGACCTCATGAGACACTGAGGATCACCTCTGCGGAGAGAAAAGAAGGAATCACGCGGTGGAGAGAGGTCCATGTGGGAAAGGTGTGGGGGCAGGGGAGGGCAGTGGTGTGTTCGGGGCGTGGACGTAGTTTCTGCGTGTCTGCAGCTTGGGATGAGCAGGGCCGGTGGCAGGAATGGGGAGTTTCTCTGCTACTCCCCAGCAAGAGGTACAGTCCCAGAAGCACATAACAACCCTGGAAGGTAAAGGCCTTCATCAAGCAACTGCTCACGGGGCATCCCTGGACCTTATCCTGGGAATGAGGGCCCCACAAAGCACATTATCCCCATAAATCTAGTCACTATTCTGTGAGTGGCACCATTACTGTGCATGACAATTTTGTGCATTAAAAGTGTCCGTATGGTTTTTTTTTTTAAGATTTTATTTATCTATCTGTCAGAGAGAGAGAGAGAGAGAGAGAGAGAGAGAGAGAGAACAAGCAGGGAGCCCTGTGCGGGGCTCGATCCCAGGACCCTGGGACCATGACCTGAGCTGAAGGCAGACGCTTAACAGACTGAGCCACCCAGGCGCCCCAAATATACCTGTGTTTTTAATCCTTTTGAAATTTCCCTCATTACAAATTTATTATCATTATTATTATTATTATTTAAATTTGTCTGAGGCCTCCGTCCCTGACCCAGTAGCTGGCACCTTCTAACCAGAGCCTGATACTTGGGTTTGGAGATCTGCTCCACTGGGCTCCCTCTGGGCCCCCCGTCCTCATCCGTAAAACGAGGATAATCATACCAGCACCCACCTGCCGGAGTTGCCATGAGGTTTAAATGAGCCAATATGTGTAAACTGCTGCTCACAGACCCTGGTACCTAGAAAGTCTTCATGAACTTCCGTGATGCACCCTGGGCATGAGATGGGCCTGGGAAACGGTGCCAGACACAGGGGTGGGAAAGGTGGCTGGTGTGCAGGAGCTGAGAGCCTCAGCAGCCCTCTGAGCAAGATCGGCCTCAGAGGGACTGCATGTGAGGGGAAAACAGTCCTGGGGTAGAATGAGGAAGGCTGGCTCCGTGGGCAGGGAGCCCTGGCCCAGCCCATTTCCCAGACCGGCACCCCACCTGGCCAGCTGACACTGAGCCCTCAGGGGGAGCTGCTGGGGTGGGGGTCCCCTCCCCATCCCAGCAATCAGCCTCGGCCCTGCCACACCTGCTGGGGGACCACCCAGGTCGCCCTAGCAGGGCTCGTCCACATTCTACCGCATAGGCCTGGTTTGTACAGAGCCTGTGCCTTGTTTTGTTTCAGAAACAGGGTAATAAAATGAGTGTATCTTTCTGGTTATTAATTTTCTGACTTTTTTGTTGTTTATTTATCTAAATGGAAGAGGTTTTTATTTCCCAACCAGCTGCTATATGGAGTGGAGGAGCAATTGAAAACCCAGCTCTGTGTGTGGCTGAAAACTTATCAGTCGAGGTTGAAAGAAACATCTTCTCCTCTTGCTGGAAAGAAGGAGAAAAAGAAAGAAAGAACCCATTTGATTAGGTTTTGTTCATGGCGCCATGACTCAGGTACTTGCCTACTTGAGTCCAACTCTTAGACTGGGCCCCCGAACCCGGTTCTTGGCCTTGCATGGACCAGGCCCAGCTGGTACAGCAACGCCTCAGCTCCCAGAGCTGCTGTGGGTCTGGCCAGGGGGGTGCTTTAGAATATATCTTACTTAATGACACCTCACCACCTACCCATACAGCTGAGAGGCTGAGACTCTGGTGTCTCACTAAAAGAAAATCCAATGGCCATCCGGAGCAAACGCTTGACACTCCAATTCCTGCCCAAAACACAGCTGGGATGGTTAATCTTTGCCAACCTGACTGGGCCACAGAGTGCCCAGATATTTGGTCAAACATTATTCTGGGTGTGTCTGGGAGAGAGTGTTTGGGGATGAGCTTAGCATTTACATCAAGAGACTGAGTAAAGCAGATGGCACGCCCTAGCGCAGGTGGGTCTCATCTAATCCGTCCTCCTGGGTCTACAGGACCTGCCGGCTCTGTATCTCCAGGGAACCCTGATGAATACAACTGTTCCCCTTCAAAATCACCAAGTCCAAGCCTTGGTGCCAAGCTGCTGGGAATCCTGGTGGAGGGAGGGAGGCAGGCAGGGTCAGGTCCCTCTCAGCGGAGTCTCTCAGACAAGAGGACTTGTCCCCATGGGGTTGCAGACGTGCATGGAGCTGGGAGAGAGGCACAGGACAAAGCCACAGAGTGAGAGGGGTTCACTTTGTATGATGTAGTCAGGCTCAAACATTCTCTTTCACATTCAAGCAGACACAGATATTAATAAATAGAATGCAAACTCTGCATGACTTCAAAAAAAACAAGTCACAAGATGATAAAGTTCTCAATGACAGTAGGTGCCATGGACTCTGCCTTCAAGCTTCCCTTTTCCCTGGAGTGGGCTGTACCCCAGGGGGAGGACCCCAGGGTAACAGGGCCATGGCGGATTGGTCAGTTGGTCTGACCACCTTTTACATCCCGAAGTCAAATTCACATGCAAGGGTCCCCAAAACCTGGGACATGGCTTTGACCCTCGGGCACAAAGATTCTCTTCTCTGCCTACACACAACCCTGTGCTCAGTAACTGCAACTTTGTTCTGGAGAAAAAGGTAGCTCAATGGAAGAGATCCTGGAAGTCCCTTCTAGACCCCATGGGAAGGCCCTCTGGGTTTGCTTTGCTCCCCACTTCAGCCTTTCCCTGTGAGCTGCCCCTGCCCCCATGGTCTGGGCAGCACACACAGCTTCCCTGCCCCTCACCTGGCGCCAGCCCCTGAACTGAAAGCAGAAACTCAAGCTTGCATGTCTGGGCAAGGAGAAAGCCAGCTGCCATATTTGAGCCAATCTGAACTCAGATTCGAGGTATTTCAAGCCCTCCCTGAGGGCTTTGTTAGGTCAGGGCCCTGTGCTCTGCAGAAGCCGGTGCTGTGTGGCGTGGACTCAGCTAGAACATCGTATTCCTCCTGGACATCCAACCACGCCAACCCGCGGGTTCTCAGGAGGCAGGCAGACCCTCAATCAGGAGCAAACATGCAAAAGAGGCTGATTTGCAGGAACAGGTCTCTTTGCTGGCTGGAGGACAGGGCTTGGCCACCAGGATAAAAAACTCTCTTTATTTCACTCTGCATGTTACTTTGCTTAAAATGTGCACACAGGTTCATGCACACAGGTACGTGCACACACACACACACCCCTCTGAAACTTCACAGGGTTGTCCCAAGATTCCTTTGAGAATCACTTTCTCTGGATCTCCCCGGTTGCTGTATAAGCCCACATGGCCACTGTCCACTGTGCTGACAGTCTCCATGTGGACATGTTTCTCAGCTCCACCACCTCTTCTCTCTTTCTGTGGCTGCTCCATTTGCTCCTCCTGTTGTGATTGGGGAGGCTCTATGGCACCAAGGAAACTGGGTAAGACTGAAGCCAGGAGATCTGATCTAACGCTTACAAGGAATCATGTGCCGTCTTGAGGTCCTCGATGTTTCAGTGGACTTGACATGGGTTTCCCTGGCATCTTTTTCCCGTGGTTATGAGACCAGAGAAATTATGGGTACTTTATCATCTGTGAGCCTAAAGATGATTGGCATTAACTGCATTCTCTGTGACAAAACACACACAAGGGCGTTACAGAGTTCCTGTGGCTCCCTAGACCCTGTGCTGTCCGTTGGCAACACAGCACCATTATCCCCACTCCTTTGCTCTCCTCTGTATCACACAGGCTAGAAACTACATTTTCTGGAACCTCCTGGATGCTGCCAATGACAAAAACTTGCCCAGTATTTAGAAGGCAGAAGGCTTATCACTGCTCATCTGATAGGAGTGGGCAGGTGCATCCCCAGCAGCGTGCAAAGTGCCCCCGGCTGTGCACTGGAGGCACCAGGAGGCACTGTCCATGGTACCTAGCAAAGCCTTGACTCTCCGGCAACCAGTTCCATTCCCTGACCGTCTTTCTGCCAGCCTCTCAGGTTTTAGAAGCACCGCATCACCTGTATTAAATCTCTTCCTCCTTGACATAGCCAGAGTTATTCTGTTTCCTTCGGAATGTATCTCTGGTCACCAAAAAATACCAAGCATCACTTGTGTACTTTACTCAATGTAAAATGTTGACTTCCCTGGGACTATCGGAGAATATTGGCATAAAACTGGTATGGCTGTCCATTGAGGACTCTTGATCCAGTGAGTGACTGACAGGATTAGCAACAGGTGCAATCCTTAGTGTTTTCAATCACAAGGATTTTGTAACATTTTATCACTTGTCCCATGTCACCCTGTTATACCACAAGGCCCCAGAGGTCAGGAAGAAAGATTTTCTTTTTGTTCAATTAAATTTCTGTGTAATAAACTCCACATAACTATCCAAACCATTGGTTGTCCTGTAACATTAGAGAATTAAATACTGCTGGAAAACTTGTTTAGCTCTCTGAGAGTCTGAGATCATTTCATAGGAGGGTGACCACCAGAAGGAATTCATGCTGGTTTCTCCAAGGCCTCCCTAAGAGCTGTGGACTCACTGCAGCTCAGGGGCATGGGGACTGCTACCCAGTGCCTTGGGGAATATTCAACTCCGTTACCCTCTGCCCTGCTGCTAAATGAGCAGACTTCATTCAGTCTTCTTCTCTAAAATGATGGCCACAGTCCACTTTTTTTTTTTTTGAGAAAGCAGCAGGGGGCAGAGGGGTAGGGGTGGGGGGATGGTGCACAGGGAGAGGGAGAGAGAGAATCCCAAGCAAGCTCCACACTCAATGCAGAGCCCGACATGGGGCTGGATCTCATGACCCTGAGATCATGACCTGAACCGAAATCAAGAGTCAGATGCTCAACCGACTGAGCCACCCAGGTGCCCCGTCCACAGTCCACATTTTGAAAATGTGTCCACGGAAGAGTTCTCTCTTTGAGGTCATCGAGGACAATCCAAGCTGTTTAGATGCAGAGAAATGAAGACAAAGGGCAAAACCCTTCATTCCACAGAGTGATTTGAGCGCCGACAGGGCACCAAGCACGCTGTGCCAAGTTGCTGGAGTTCTGCAGTGGGCAAGACAGGCTCACAGTTCCTGTTCTTAGCAGGTGACAGAGCCGAGAAGCAAATACATACGGAGCAAGCCAGATCATTTCAGCCAGGGATAACTGTCATGCAGGACACAAAACAGTTGATATGATAAAAAGTGACCCATGGTGAGTGCACAAGTGGGCAAGAATGTCTTCAGACATGGGTCTAAGAAGGCCTCTCTGGGGAGGTGAGGAGCAAGGAGCCACCCCAGAAAAAAGCCAGAGGGCAGCATCCAGGCAGAGGGGACAGCCAGGCAGGGAGGGACCTGGCATGTTGGGGGACAGTGAGAAAGGCCAGTATGGCCAGAGCGGGGTGGGGGAAGGGGCTAGTGGGAGAAAATGAGGCTAGAATCAAAGGCCAGGTGGGAGCATGTCAGGCCTGACAGATATGTGGAAGGAGTGGACTTTATTCCAAGGCACTGGGAAGTCATTAGAAGATTTTAAACACCTCCTGGCAGAGTCAGGCTTGGTAAGCTCTTCCCATATACAAGATTCCTACCAGCAGGCCTGCTTTACCGATCAAGCCCAGTACCACCATTTCATGCACCCACCCCCAGGTCTCCCAACCTTGGGTCCCCTTCGCCACACCTTGAGATGAAATCTCCAAGCCCTAAGCCAGTCTGGTGCACCTCTCACAATACTCTCAGATTAGCCCAGGGTTGTAAATCACAGCACACACAATTTATGCACCAGTGCACGCACATTTACTCCAACGCCGACAGAAGAGGTTAACCTTCCTCACCTGGGACCCACGCAAATGCAACCTCAGGCCATATTGGTCTCTGTTAGGAATCCCACTGCAGTGAGCCTCCTGCTGAGCTCACAGGCAGCTAGAACCCCATGGATCATTAAGGTATACACACAAACCCCCATGGCTTATGAGAGCACACACAACTTCTCATCTATCCAACATCTCTCCATTCACTTATTCATCAAACAAACATGTATTGAATATCTACGATGGACCAGGCCATCTGCCTGGTACAAGGACATGGCAATGAACAAGGCGGTCATAGTAGTCCCTGCCTGTGTAGTCTATTGCTTCATACACATTAACACAAACTTAACAATTAAAGCACCCATTTATTAGCTCAAAGTTTCTCTGGGACAGGAGTCTGGGCACCGCTCAGTTGAGTCTTCTGTGGAGGGTCTCACTGGACTGCAATCAAGATGTTGGCCAGGGTTATGATCTCAACTGAGGCCCACCATCCTTTTCCAAGCTCACTGGGTATGAGCTAATTCCCTGTGGTTGTAGGAATGAGGCCCTCAGCTCCTAGAGGCCCCCACGGTCCCCTGCCACAACACAGCAGCTTGCTTCTTCAAGACCAACAGGAGAGCATCTCTGCTGCTTCAAGTCCTTGACTGCTAGACCCTCTTTTAAAGGGTTCACCTGATTGGGTCAGGCCCACCCAGGATCATCTCTCTTTTGACTAACTCAAAACCAACACCTGTGGGATCTTCATTGTATCTGCAAAATCCCTTCACCTCTGCCATGCACACCACATCATATTCACACATCTCCCCTATGTTCGCAGGCAAGGGTTATACAGGGCACACGTACCAGGGAGCAGGAATCTCGGGGCCACCTGGCTCACTGCCCTGATGGAATTCCCATTCCAGCTGGGAAGGCAGACCTCCATACATGATTGGAAAGGTGATGACTGCACCAGGGCACCATGGGCCAGCATCTCGGCTCCATCTCTGGCTGCAGGAGGACCTGGCTGGGTGCCATGCCCACCACTGCCACCCGGAGTGCCGTACCGCCTCCTCTCCGCTCACACATGCTATCACACATTCTGGGACAACTGTCAGTGGCTTATTCATCATTTCAGATTGCAACTTGCTGTTTTCTCAGACACCCACTTTAATACCCTGACATTTCTGTTCAGCCCATAACATTCTGTCAATTGTTTATATCTTCCTCTCACGCCGATTGGCTTTTCAGCTGCATTCTTGGCCCTTCCCAGTCCTGGTGGGTGATGCTTACTGAGAGGTTCAGAGTCACTCCCTCACCGTCCACACCGCTGGATCTCCAATGAAGTGTGCTACACCCCCTATGTCAATCATCTCCCGAGACACTCACAGCTTATGCTCCAGGCTCAGGGTGGAAGCTGCCTGCAAAAAAGGCAGCCCGCCTAAACAGAAATTCCTTCTGTGTCCTTTTCCAGCTTATAACTAAAGGCCTGTTTCCAGAACATGCAGGTGGACAGAACTATCCCCCAGCTTTTCAGCTGCCTTTCCATCTGCCCCATGTCTGGCTCATCAGCAGGACACGCTACCCGTCCCCTGGCCACCACCCCACCTTCCCTCCAGTCTGGACTGCCACCACCACCAGCAGCCCTCCCTGACCATGCAAACACTTGCTAACTCGTGTTCCGCCTTCTGCCACTGGGCCTCTACAGGCCCTTCTCCACACCACAGCAGGAGAGGTCTTCTGAAAACATAATTCATTACCATCCTGGAGACGACCCTGAAGGGGCTTCCCACTGCACTAAGAATACAATCCAAACTTCCCTCTCTGGTCTACAAGGCTTGGCAAGACCTGCTACCTCTTTATCTAATCCTGCCCCCTCACAAGCCCTCCCACGGGTCAGGTACAGGCCACACAGGCTTTCTTTCAGCTCCTCGGGTTCTTTTCCATGGCCGGGTATGCGGGCATGTGCTATTCTCTTTTCACAGACTATTTCTTCCCACCCATGCGGGAAAATGATAAATTTTAGAATGAGTGGTTTTGGGACAAATGCACAAGTGTTTGGAAACAAAAAGCAATGTTTAGCACCTGCATGGCTGTTGCCTACCTGTAGGCTTTAACTTACCATCAAACAACTCTTCCAACCACACCAGTTAACACAGGTTCCCTCTGCTATTCTCCACCTCACCACCCTGATTAGTTGCTTCATAGTCAAGGATGTCATTTTCAGTGATTTTATTATTTTATTATTGTCTGTTTACTCTTTTCTTTGCCTCCATGCTAGAATGCAGATTCCAGCAAGGTGAAGACCATGTTGCTGCAGCTCACCATCACACCCCCAGTCACTGCATTGCCTGGCACCTTGGCAGGTGCCTTGTGCAATACAAGCTCAAAAAATATCTGTGTGGGGCACCTGGGTGGCTCAGTTGGTTAAGCAACTGCCTTCGGCTCATGTCATGATCCTGGAGTCCCAGGATCAAGTCCCACACGGGGCTCCGTGCTCAGCGGGGAGTCTGCTTCTCCCTCTGACCCTCTTCCCTCTCATGCTCTCTGTCTCTCATTCTCTCTCTCTCAAATAAATAAATAAAATCTTTAAAAAAAAATCTGTGTGTTGAAAGACTGGATGCCTGAGTGAATGAATGCATGTTAACTCTGTGGTGTAAAAAATGCAAATCCATCCTGTGATTCGAAATATAAGAGGCAGGAGGGAGGGTCTTATCACACTTTATGTTAGACTCTGTTCTAAAGGTATAATAATTAAAACTGTGGCATTTTCAATGAAAAGTAAAAACAGAAACAAATGGAATAGAATGAAAAGTCAAGTAAGTAAGCATATCACTCAAATATTTAAACAGTTGTTTTTTAAATCAGCAGGGGAAAAAAGAGATTATCTTAAAAATGGGGTGGGACAGCTAACTAGCTAACAACAAAGAGAAAAAGTAAGCTAGAGTCCTACCTCTTTACAAAGAAATAAATTTGAAATGACTAAAAATTTGAATAGAAAATTAAGCCATAATGTTGTAGAATAAAATTTCTGTTAACTACAAAGCAATCTTAGGATAAATAAATCCTAAGTAGGACACAAGGGAAAACACTGATATATTTGACCATGTGAAATGAGCAAATCAAACTTACAAATAATAATTGTGGTAGTGGGACTTCCAGCCATAATGGAGAAAAGAGATCAGCCACCTTTTGCCTCATAAAACAAATATAAAACTGGATAAAGTCATCAAATACAAACATTTAAGGATTCTGGAAGTTGACCAAAGGTAAATGATTAATTGGAAGTGGTTATGCATGAAAAACTGCTAGACATTTGAGTCAGTGGCCTTCTTCCTAGGGCTTCCCCTGTCCACTTCCCCACATTGCTTGGCACCATAATTTTGTCAGGGCAAAGCTAACTGTGAAAAACGTCATCTCTAATGCCAAAGGGAGCTGACCTGTTTTGGAGTGGGAAGCAAACCTGTAATTGGTGATACTGTCAGTAAACGTGCAAACTCAGAAGAAAATTAATGAGGGAAAACCCACAGATTTGTTAATATGAGGTTGCAGCCCCACTTGAGGTGAGTGGTGAAACAGCCAGAAATTTAATGGGGAGATACTGCAAGAACTAAATAAGCTATTCACACATTATGGTTATCCAGAGAACCTCTGGTGGGTAGGTGCAGGTAAGACTCAAGAGAGCACAGAAGAAACTAAAACGAAACCTTAAGGCAAAATTGAAAACTGCCCAAACATGGACTGCTCTCCCCAACCTAAGTACAAATCAATCAGCAGAATGTGGTGCGTGGAAGAGTCCAAGACGTATGAGTACAACATCTTCCCAATCATCATCTGACTATGGATCTACACAGATGCAGTGGCAACTCTTAAGCCAAGCTAAAAAAAAAAAAAGATAAGAATTCAAAAACTAAGCAAATACATCTAGTTACACATGATTAGAAGATGGATTCTACAGATTAAGCTCAGGCAAGTTATTAAAGAAAAAACCTTTCAGGAGAAAAACCCCAATCCAGAGTTGTTACTATATATTTTTTCCATGTCCAGTTTTCAATTAAAAAAAAAAATCACAAGACACATAAATAAATAGGGAAGTATGAGCTATACTCAGGGGTAAAAAGGAATCATTATAAACTAATGCTGAGCTGGCCCAGATGTTGAATTCGGATTTAGCAGACTGAGACTTCAAAGCAGCTATTATAATAAACATGTTCAGAGAATTAAAGAACACTATGTTTAAAGAATTAAAGAAAAACCCGTTTCACACCATATGCAAATATTAATTCAAAATGGACAAGCAACCTAAATAACAGCAAAACCATAAAAATCTTAGAAGAAAACATAAGGGTAAATCATCATGATCTTGGACCTGGCAATGAATTCTTAGATAAGACACCAAAAGCATGAACAACAAAAGAAAAAAAAAATAGATAGATACACTTACCTGGCAGTGGAGATACCATGATCAGGAAGGTGGTTTTCCCAGGGCAAGACTTACCCATTGCACTCCAGATATGCTGACCCCTATGATTTTCCCAAATGTGGGAAACTTGACTGCATAATTTGGGGTAGTGGGGGACTGCATTTGTGCTCTCCCCTGGAAAAAAAAATAGATAAACTGGACTTCATAAAAATTAAACATTTTTGTGTATCAAAGTTTATTAAGAAAGCAAAAAGACAACATACAAAATGGGAAAAAATATTTGCAAATCATATATCTAATAATATTCTAGCATTTAGAATATATAAAGGACTCTTACAACTCAACAACAAAAAGATTAACACCCAATTTAAAAATGGGCAAAGTACTTGAATATGTGTTTTTGTACAGAAAATATACAAATAGGGCACCTGGGTGGCTCAGTTGGTTAAGCAACTGCCTTCAGCTCAGGTCATGATGCTGGAGTCCCGGGATCAAGTCCCACATCGGGCTCCCTGCTCAGCAGGGAGTCTGCTTCTCCCTCTGACCCTCTTCCCTCTCGTGCTCTCTAATCTCTCATTCTCTCTCTCTCAAGTAAATAAATAAAATCTTTTTAAAAAAGAAAGAAAGAAAATATACAAATAGCCCACAAGTATACGAAAAGATGTTCAACAGAGCATTAGTTTTGAGGGAAATGCAAAGCAAAACCACAATGAGGTAACACTTCACATTTCACAGAGAAAGTAACAAGAACTGGCGAGGATATAGAGAAATTGGAATGTTCATACATTGCTGGTGGTAATGTAGTCTGGTACAGCCATTGTGGAAAATAGTTTGGTGATTCTCCAAAAGGCTACACATAGAATTGCCAAATGACCCAGCATTTTCCACTCTTAGGAATATACTCCAAAGAACTGAAAACATGTACACAAACAAAAACTCATGCATGCATGGCTATAGTAACAATATTCATGATAATAAAAAGATGGATACAACCCAAATGTCCATTGGCTAAATAAATTGTGATATATACATGCAATGAAATATCACTCAGCCACAAAGAGAAATGAAATATAATGTGGATGAACCTCAAAAATATTATGCTCAGCAAAAGAAAACAGACACAAAATATTGTATATTTTTACATTTACCTGAAGTTCCCAGAATAGGTAAATTAATAGAAACATAATACAGATTGGGAGTTTCCAGGGACTAGGGGAAGGGGGAATTGGAAGCAACTGTTTAATGGGTACAAAATTTCTTTTTGGAGTGATGAAATGTTTTAGAATAACATTGTGAATGTACTAAATGCCACTGAATTGTATACTTTAAAATAGTTAATTTTATGTATGTGACTATCACCTCAATAAAAAAATTTTTTGATGAATTAAAGGAAAATACAATGACAATGATTCAAGCCAGGAATGAAAATAGAGAATATAGGGGCTCCTGGGTGGCTCAGTTGGTTAAGTGTATGGCTTTGGCTCAGGTCATGAACCCAGAGTCCCAGGATTGAGCCCCACATCAGGCTCCCTGCTTGGCGGTGTGTCCACTTCTCCGTCTGCCCCTCACCCTGTTTGTGCTCTCTCTTTCAAATAAAAAAATAAAATCTTAAAAAAAAAGAAAATAGAGAATATAAAACCTTAAAATAATAGAATAAAAATATAAAAAAATTCGAGTGAAAAATACAATAATCAAAATGAATATTCACTAAATGGCCTAAATATCATATCTGAGATGGCAGAATAAAAAAAAAATCAGTAAACTTGAAAATAGCAAAATAGAACTCATCGAACATGAAGAACAAAGAAAGAAATTAAAAAAAAAAAAACAGATGTAAAGACTTGTAGGACAACACCAAGCATGCCAACACACATATAGTGGGATTTCCAAACTTGAGAAGAGAGAGATACAGAAAAAAGAATACTCAAGGAAATAAGTTTCAAAAGTTCCCAAAAAGCCACAGAGTTCCCAAATTTGGTGAACAAGATCAGTCTACAGGTGAAAAAAGCTTATACCAAATATAGGACAAATAAATTATATTAAACCTGTTGAAAGACAAAAAATCTTGAAAGCATCAGGAATAAAATGACTCAGCATGTACAGAGGAACAACAATATGATTAACAGCGGACTTAGCATCCAAAACAATGGAAGCCAGAGGGCAGTGGAATGACATATTTAAAGTGTTGGGGGGTGGGAATTAAAGCTGTTAATCAAAAATTCTATATCCAGCAAAATAATCCTTCAAAAATGAAAGCAAACTAAATATATTCCTAGATAAATACTAAGAAAATTTGTTTGTAGCTGAACTGCCATTCAAAAATTACTAAAAGAAGTTCTTCAAGATGAAAGGAAATGACACTAGATAGGAACTCAAATCCTCAGGAAGAAATGCAGAGTCCAGAAATACTGAATATGTGGATAAATATAAAAGACTGTTTAAATATGGTTTTGATTTTCTCTTCTCTTAATTTCTTCCAAAAATATAAGATTGCAAGAGTAATTATAAAAATCATGTCATTTGGGCTTATAACACATATAGACATATATGACAATAATGCTACAAAGGAGGGGGGAGGAAATGGGGCAATATTGAAGCAAAGTGGCCATACTGTACTTCAATAAGGTCAATATTAGCCTGAAAGAAATTGTGATACCTCAATATGTATATTTTAAAACCACAGAGCAGTCACTACTGAAAAAAATTCATAGTTTAAAAAACAGAGGAATAAAAGTGATACACTAAAATACTAATTTAAAACAAAAAATGCAATAGAGGAGGGACAAAAATATAAATAAGACATATTGAAAACTAATAGCAAAATGGCAGATGTAAATCCAACTCCATCAATAATCATATTAATATGAAAGGGCTAAATTCTAAAAAAAGGCAGAGATTATCTCATTGGATCTTTTTAAAGCAGGATTCTAGTATATTCTATCTACAAGAGACATACTTTAGACTCAAAAATACAAACATATCAAATTAAAAGGATAGCAAAAGGTAAACATGTAAACATTAATATAGTTAGAGTGGCTATGTTAATTCAGGAAAAATCACTTTAAGACAAGAAATTTTCCTAGAGAAAAAGAGATATTTCATAATGATAAAAAGGTCTAATATGTCAGGAAAGTGTAAAAGTTGTAAATGTGTGTGACTCTAATAATGGAGTCCCAAAACACAAGAAGAAAAACCTGACAGAACTTAAAGAAGAAATAGAGAATTCAATAATTATAGTTAGGGATTTTGATAATCCACTCTAAATAATAGAATAACTAGACAGAAAATCAATAAAGATAATAAACCATTTGAGCAATACTATCAACTATATTGACCTGACATTGATAGAACACTCCAGCAACAGAAGAATACATTCTTTTTGAGTGCATGCAGAACATCCTCCAGGATTGATGATATCTGGCCATAATATAAGTCTCAATGAATTAAAGTGATCTGAATCATTTAAAGGATATTCTCTGGCCACAATGGAATTAAATTTGAAATCAAAAGCAGAAAGAAATTTTGAAAATTTGTAAACTTAACAACACTCTTCTAAATTACTGATGGCTCAAAGAAGAAATCAGAAGGGTTATCAGAATATATTCTGAACAGAATGAGAATGATAACACAACATGTCAAAAAATTAGAAGCAATGAGGAAGAATGGATAGATGGATTATAAAAGACCACTAAATTTTTGAAGGTGATAGAAATGCTTATTATCTTGAATGTGATTCTTGGATTTTTTATGAATGTCAAAATATCAAATTGTATATTTCAAATATGTGCAGTTTATTACAGGTGAGTCATTTTTCAATAAAGCTATGAAAATGTGTGGGATTCAAGTAATGCAGCACTTAGTGGTAAATTTATAGCATTAAAAGTTCATATTAAAGAGAAGAAAGATCTCAAATAAGTACTCAAAGTTTCCACCTTAAGAAACTAGAAAAGAAGAGCAAAATTAAACCCAAAGCAAGCAAAAGAAAGAAAATAATAAATGTCAGAGCAGAAATCAATGAAAAGGAAAACAGAAAAAACAATATAGAAGAATCAATGAAACAAAAAGCTAGTTCTTTGAAAAGATTAACAAATTTGATAAACTTTTATGGAGATGGGCCAATTAAGAGACAATGCACACATTATCAAACAAAAATGAAAGAGGTTTCTTAACTACCAAAACTACAAAAGTTAAAAGGATTACAGACTATCAACAACCTACTGCCAACAAAGTTAAGCAACTTAGATAAGATGAACAAATTCCTAAGACAAACACAAATCACCAAAATTTACTGAAGAAGAAAGAGAAAACCTGAATAGAGCTAACAAGTAAATAAATTTAATTAATTTAAATATCTCACAAAGAAAAAGTTGGACCCAGATGACTGCATTAATAAATTTTATCAATATTAAAGAAATAATTCCAACTAACACAAAGTCTTGCAGAAAACAGGAAAAAGAAACATTTCCAACTCATTCTTTGAAGCCAGTATTACCTTGATATCAAAGTCAGAAAAAAGAATCACAAGAAAAAAAAACTTAAGATCAACATTACTAATGAAAGCAGAAAAAAGTTCTTGGTGAAAATTAATTAATATTAATTAATCCTTATTTAACCTACCTACATTTTTAAAAGGATTATTATACATTTTAAATGGTATTTTTTGTAGGAACACAAGATTGGTTTAATATCTCAAAATCAATTAATGTAATACACAATATTAATAGAATAAAGGACCAAAACCCACAGAATTTCCTCAATTTGATAAAAATCCACATCCATTTATGATAATAACTGCCAACAAATCAGGAATAGAAGGAAATTTTCTCAACCTGATAAAGGGCATCTATGAAAAGCCTATAGCTCATGTCATAATGAAAAACTTCATGATTTCCCCCTAAGAGCTGGAATAAAGCAAAGATATCTGCTGTTACTTCTATTCACCATTGCAGCAGACTAGCCAATGCAATAAAGCAAGAAAAGAAAATTAAATGCATATGGATTGGAAAGGAAGAAGTAAATCTTTCTAGGAAAGTCACAGGATACAAGATCAACATACAAAATCAACTGTATTTCTATTTGCTAGCAATAAACAATCCAAAAATAAAATTAAAAAAACACTTTCATTCATAAGAGTTTCAGAACAAATACTCAGTAATAAACAAAGAAGGGCAAGATTTGCATACAAGAACTATAAAACTATTACTACCAAACTTGTACACTGAAAACTACAAATCACTGCATGGAACAACATGAATGAAGCTCAACATCATTATGATCAGATGAAAAACACCAGACACAAAAGACTACATATGGTATGATTCCATTTAAATGGACCTTGTAGAGGAGCACCTGGGTGGCTCAGTCGGTTGAGCATCTGACTCCTGATCTCAGCTCAGGTCTTGATCTCAGGGTCATGAGTTCAAGCCCCACAATGGGCTCCATTCTGGGCATGGAGCCTACTTAAAAAAATTTTTTTAAATAAATGGACCTTGCAGAAAATACAAATCTACGTGATAGTGTGTCAGTGATCATCTGGGACCAAAAGCTGGGAATGAGGATTGATTGTAAATAGTCATGGATCATGGAAATGTTCTAAAACTGGATTGCGATGATTTGTGCACAACTCTGCACATTTACTAAAACTCATTGAATTGGACACTTATAATCTCCAGATACTACAGTATATAAATCATACCTCAATAAGGTGTTAAACATTTTTTAAATTACTGTGACACTTCTACTTCTGATAATGGTGGAATAGATTATTGGATCTACTATCTCCCTGGCAACTAGAAAAGTAGAAGGCATGCTAAAAATTAAAAACTAACTAAGGAAACACAAAGCTAACAAAATAATGAAGAATTACTAAGCTATGACCAATGGGAAATGGAGGCCCAGAGAGTAATCAAGGATTGCTGCCCGGGACTCAGCAAGTTGGGGTGGAAGAATCAGCTTTCAAAGACAGAACACTGAAAAGTTTGCTTTTGAAACTGACAATGAGTCAAGAAAGAGAAATAAAAATACATGAGTTGGAAAGAAAGTAAAAAGTTGTGGATATAGAAAATCCAAGAGAATCTACAAATAGGTAAAAATCAATACATGAGTTTAGCAACATTGCTACATTCAAGATAAAAAAATGTTTTATTTATAAGTCACAAAGGTAAAACAAAATTAATAAACATCCTTTACAACAAACCTCAATAAAAGTATATATCAAATGTAATAAACCTTGTAATAAACCTAACAAAAAGGTGGAGAGCTCTATATCAAAAACTAAGATACATTGTTGAAAAAAATTTATAAGAGATAGAGATATTTCACATTCATAGATTAGCAACTCAGGTTTCAGAAATGTCAGTTTTCTCAAAAATTATATATCTAGTGCAATCCCAATAAAAATTCAAACCGAGTTAGTCTTTCTGTTGTTTTAGAAGTCAGACAAGCTGGTTGTATTAGTTTTCTATTGTTACGAAACAAGTTATCACAAACTCAGAGGCTTTTAAAAGCACACATCTATCTCACATTTTGTGTGGATCAGGAGTCCAGGCACCACTTAGCTGGGTCTTTGCTCAGGATCTCATGAGATTGCAGTCAAGGTGTCCTCATCTGGAAATCGAGGTTCTCTTCCAAGCTTGTATGGTTATTGGCAGGATTTAGTTCCTTGCAGTTACAGAATCAAGACATGAGTTCCTAGAGGCTGCCTAATTAGCTGCCAAATGTTCTTCTCCAGAGTTGGTTTATATAATAGCAGCTTGTTTCTTCAAGGCCAAGAGGAGTCTACTTTATGCAGCAAGACTGCAGTGTGTGTGTGTGTGTGTATGTTTCCTAATCATGGGGGTGACACCCCATCACCTTTGTCATATTTTATTGACCAGAAGCAGGTCATGGGTCCTGCCCACAGTCAAGGAGAGGAGATTGTACAATGGTGTGAATATCACAAGCAAGATCATGGGGCCATTTTAGGATTCTACCTAAACCTACCATTCTAATCCCAAAATGTATTTGAAAATGCAAATAGCAAAGATAGTCTTGAAGAATAAAGGGAAGAAAAACTTCCTCTACTGAATATCAAGATATTTTTATAAAGCTACAGTACCTCAAACAGCATGGCCTTGATTCAAGGACAGATCAATTGATCAACAGAACAAGATAAAGAACATGACAGATCCATGCATTTAGAAACCTTTGTTTTATGGGAAAGTGATACTTCAGAGTCATAAGAAGATGGTAATGTAACTACTAGATATTTATTAGGGGAAACAATTGATGCCTACTTCACACAATCCACAAGAAGCAATTCCCAGAGGATTGTAGATCTAAATAAAAGGCAAGCTAATAAAGCTGATGGAAAACAATATGGGAGAGTGTCTTTGTGACCTTGAGGTAGAGTTTACTACATTAAAACTAAGAACTTCTGGTCATCAAAAGACACCAGAAGAAGAGTGAAAAAACAACAAATTAGGAGAAGATACCTGTCCTATATAAAACTAACATAGAACTCTTAACCAAATGTGCAAAGCTGTAAAAAAAAGGTAAGCCAGAATACACATGGCCAGGCATGTACAAAAGAGGATATTCGAATGGCCAATAAACATGTGAAAATGTGTCCAACCTCATTAGTCATCTAGGAAACGCCAGTTAAAACCACAATGAGATACCATTATGCACATACCTCAATGACTGGGATTTAAAAATTTTTAAAAACAACAATACTACATTTTGACAAGGATGTGGAGCAAAAGGAACATTCAGACACTCTGAGTGGGGTATAAATTGTGCAACCACATTGGAAAGATGTTCAACAGTATGTACCCAAGCTGAATTTACCCATGCTTTAACACCATTTTTGTTATATGCCCAAAAGAAATGCACACATATATGCACCAAGAGATGCAAACAAGAATATTGGTGGCGTGTTACCCATCACACCAAAAGCTAGAAATTACCCAAATGTACACCAAAAGAATAGTGGAAATATACATTGTGGCATAGTCAAAAAATGGAAACCTGCAGAGCAATGAAAAGGAAGGATCTACATCTATAGGAACAAACTCGAAGAACACAGTGTTCTCATTATCTAAAATTCAAAATCTAACAAAACTAAAGCTATAGTGTTTAGGGACACATGCTTGAGTGGTAAGCTATAGAGCAAAACCAGGAATTTCATGCCATAAAAGTTGGCATAATGAATTGTTTTGTTTTGCTTTGCTTTTGCTGGGGAAGAGAAGGCAGTAAGCAGGAAGAAACACAGGGAGGTTTCAGATCACTGGCTTGGAAGGCAGTTACGTGGGTGTTCACACATGATTATTACCGAGCTGCGTGTTTCTGTCCAGGGTACTTTTCTACATGTGTGTTATATTTCACAATAACAAAGTTTTAATAACATTAAATAAAAACATATTACAATATGTGATAAAAAAATTCTTATACTTGTAATACATAATCAGTTTTTACAAATCAAATGGGATAACAATTGTCAAGTAAAAAAAACAAATTCAAAAAACTAGAAATGCAAGGGCCCAATGAATGCTTTTAAATAGTCAACCTCAGTTCAAAATCAAAGGAAGTTAGTATATTATACAATAAAAATGTCCAACAATAAGGGAATTTCCATGTAATAGGCAACTATTAACCATTAAAATGATGTTATAATCATCAGGATGTTATTTGTGACTGGAATCATAATCATGACATAGTAAGTAAATATATAGTATACCAAATATTTAGAAGTATTTGAGCATGGTGAGGGAAGCCATTGATATATTAAATGAAAAGTCCACATTTTATTTTTTTAATTTTATTTATTTATTTGACAGACAGAGAGAGGTAGGCAGAGGGAGAGGGAGAAGCAGGCTCCCTGTTGAGCAGAGAGCCCGTTGTGGGGCTCAGTCCCAGGACCCTGGGATCATGACCTGAGCTGAAGGCAGATGCTTAGTCGACTGAGCCACCCAGGCGCCCCAAAAGTCCACATTTTAAAAACTGAATATAAACTGTGATCCATTTCTAGACAGAAATCTATACATGGATATGTATTTATGTCTATGCATAGGAAACAATGGAATGACGTATTTCAAAGGTTGAGTTCCCATCTCTGAGTGCTGAGATTACAGATGATTTTAATTTTATAATTTTCTTTATGTGCATGTTCTAAATTTTTCACAGTGAGCATGTATTAGTTATGAACATGGAGTAAAACAATGTTGATTTTTAATGAGAGGCTGAGAATCACAGAACATCAGCAGAGAACCTGTGGGGGCAAGACGGGGTAAGGAAGGTGGATGCTGTTTCCTGCCCCACCTCATCCAACACCCATTTACCCCATATGTCGGCAGGGACCATCCTTGTTAATAAGTAAAATCCATTAGCACCTCATCTGTCTGGCTAAAAAAGATGGTTCATCAAAGAGATGATTCTTTGTCCCAATCACGGTGCTCAGGCAAGCAGCAAACATGGAGACCTCCACTGGAGCCCCCCAGCCCGCCGCACAGAAAGCCAGTGGGGAGTGCAGTGAGGATTTCCATAAATGAAAATGTGCACACCCCTGTGGGTGGGGTCAGTCAACATGGCAGCTAAAAATCTGGAACGAAGATGGTGTGGAGGCACTTTAGTTAAAATAAGTAAAATCTCAGGTATTCCATTGTTCCTACTTTTTGGCCACTGATCAGATTTTTTTTTTATTATTAAAGTATCAATTAACATTTTCAGGTGTACAATATAGTGATGGAACTGTTCTACACATGACTCAGAGTCCCTCACAACAAGTGCACTCTTAAGTCCATTCAACTATTTCACCCGTGCCCTCCCCCTACCTCCCCTCTGGCAACCACCAGTTTGTTCTCTGTATTTAGAAGTCTGATTTTTTTGTCTCTTTTTGTCTTTGTTTGGTCATTTGTTTTGTTTCTTAAACCCCACCTATGAGTGAAATCATATGGTATTTGTTTTTCTCCGACTGACTTATTTCACTTAGCATTACATCCTCTAGGTGCATCGAGATTTTTTTTAATTTTAATTCTATATCACTATTAACACCAGAAGGTAAACAAAGACTGCTGTCAGAGACACCTCCAAGGTGCAAGGACACAGCTAAGCCCCCGCCACATTAGCACACCTCCCAGGCACGGATGACCGCGGCTGTGCATGCCCACCCACCCCTCTCGGGCATGGGTACTGAAGACCTCTGCTCAAGTCCTTCACTCCAAGGCACTTACTTGGTGGAAGGGCACCATTGGGTAATTATTACAACCATGCAGTGGGTCTAGATCATCTAAAAACCAGCTCTCAGAAACTTCATCACTCTCTCTTTGTGAAACTGCAATGGTCTTGTCTCCCGCCGCCCCTTTGAGATAACTTCCAAGCTCAGCTTCCTTCAGAACGCAATTATCTCCATCATTCTGGAGACTCACCAGAAAAAGTGGGCACATTCCTAAAATATTCCCAGGTAAGGGAGCCCAGGCACCCCAGCATGGCACTGGGTCACCAAAACATTTGCATTTAAGCAAACACAAGCAGTAAAGTCACCTGCTGGAGGAACCTAAGGACTAGAAATCAGGTTGTTCTTGTTACTGTTTTCTCTTGGTTTTAGTCTTAGAACTTGTATGTTTTAAAAATGGCAAATTGTCTCAGATCGCTGGGCTCTTTCACACTACATGTTAGGTAGAGATGGTTATGTAGCTCACTTGGCCAGAATACATGCCCTTAAAGAAGAGGCAGATTGGGACTTGGGGGCAGCTCAGCCACCTGCAGAGGAAGAATGCCCAGGACCGTCACCCAAACTTTAGTGGGAAGTGACCAAATTACCCACATTGGCAAACAGCTCTTCCCTTCAAAAGCACCCGCCCAGCACTGAGTGCAGAAACACCTTGCCTTGCACCTACTGTACCCAGTGTTGACGCAGCCCTAGGTCTGGTGGTCATCCTTTCAATTGAACTGCTATGAAGTGCTCTTGTGGCCCTGACAATATCCTCTCTTGCACCAAAGGAAGTGAATAATAATTAAAGAGCCCTTTGGACAATATCCTTCTGTCTGAGGAATCATATACTCAAATAATCTAATTTATAAAACCTCTTCACTACCTTACTACCCAGGTTCCATTCTCTTTTACATATATTTTCACCATTCAACTAATGATGGATAGAGGGAATTAAGACATGGTTGATTGCATCTCATAAAGCTACTTGGATGCATTTAAGATCGCTCGCATCTTTTTCCTTTCCAGCACCTTCTAACATAATGTGCTCTCGTAACATATATGTAAGACACACACTAATATTAAAAGCTGCTTTCTATAGAGCCTAATAAAAAGGATGCCACATCAAAAGCCAGAGTTAACATCTAACAGGCACTATAATCATTTAAGAGATTAAAAGAATTGGTATAAGGGTGATGCCGCCATACAACCTTCACACTCACTACCTCTGTCCCTGGGGGCAAAGCTAAACAGCCATGGACAATGGCAGGACGGCGAGGGCCATGACGATGTGAAGTCTCTGCTGCAGCATGCGTGTTGTCCTCACTTGGCCTGGCTATTTCTGAGAATGTGAACAAATGCACACAGCGATAAAAGACGCTCAGTATGTCTTGGGTGGCCTCCAGAAGTGAAGGAGAATCATGGTGTTGGGGACATGTTTTAATAGCATTCCTAAGTCAGCCATTCAACCTCACATCCCGAGCCCATTAAGCAGAACCTAGGTGGTAGGACCATATGGAAATAAGCTGGGACAGCTCATTGGGAGGCAGAAAAGCATGGTGGCCATGTGCTTGGGCTCTGCAGCAGACCTCCCGGGGGACAAAACCCTGGCTCTACCGTGCCTTTGCTGTGTGACCTCGGGCACATTACCAACCTCTGCAAGTCCCACTTCCCTCATTGTGACAAGGGATGGCCCCTGCCTCCCAGGATTTTTGTGAGGATTCAAGCAGTTTATCCATGCAAATCCGCACATGATCAGCCTCATCATTAGGACAAAGAATAAGTTCTACATCAACTTAAACTCACCATTTCCCAAGCTCTATTCCAGGGAACAATCGGGATATTCACAGGTGCTTCACAGAGGGAATGAAAACTTACGTGGTCGGTGAAGGGAGGTGAAGAAAGTTGACCTGGTCTCTCCTTCTCCCCAGCTGTAACAGGTTGAAGTTCGTGAGTAAATCACAACTGACCAAGATTCCCTGAACACAATTTGGAAACGATGAGCTAAACAAGAACTACAGATGTCCATCACATTCAAGAACCTTCTAGGGCTGGATTTTGGTCAAGAGCTTTAGCATGAGGCCAAAGCAGAAGCAGGAACATGTCCAGGATGACCCTGAAGTCACCTCCAAATCTTGAAGTGGTGAAGTGCAGGGTTCTGCTTAGATGAAGAAACAGACTCAAAAAGGAAGGTTGAGCACAAGGAAAACAGCCCCAAAGATTGCTCAGGATGTCAGGTGAGGAATGGAAATGGGGCAAACTTGACATTTGTTTTGATCTCTCAAGGGGAGTGTGGTTTTGAAGGAAATAGTAGCCAGCAATGATTTTTTTTCAGCTGTGGATTTTCCTACAATGCTCTTACACTAAGCTCCACTTCCTAAGCAGAATCCTCATGTTCGCTCCCGACACTCAGGAGACCTAAACAAAATCCCAAATGGGGATCCCAGGGATTGAATCTTTGGCACAATGACTGAGCCTCCTCCTCTACCCTCAGGCCTTAAACATCAGCCAGTTTGGCTAAGTGGAAATCCTACAACACTTGCCAGACTCTGTGACAGGCAAAAGGAAAACACTCCGGACCACAGACCACCTCATCCTCTTCTCCAGAAAATAGTTTCTTACCAAAAGTGACCAAACCGACTTGACCACCACATGAGGCTCAGAATGACTTCTGATCATTCTGAAACCCACCTGAACACTTTCAAAGCATAAAATCATGCCAGTCCAAAGGCGTCCACTTAAAAGCAGGCATATTTCTGGGGCATCTGGGTGGTTCTGTTGGTTGAGTGTCTAACTCTTGATTTCAGCTCAGGTCATGATCTCAGGGACCTGGAATCGAGCCCCGTGTCAGGTTCTGTGCTCAGAGGGGAGTCTACTTGAGATTCCCTCTCTTTTCCTCTCCCTCTGTCCCTCTCCCTGCTCATGCTTACTCGCTCTCTCTCAAATAAATAAATAAATCTTAAAAAAAAAAAAGTAGGCATATTCCTAAATGTCTAAAACTGCTTCTGACAATAATAGCTTTGTTTTATTGAGTGTTATGGATAATAGGACTATTTATAGGAGCCCAATGATTGGTTTTAAAGTATAAGTCTCTTTATTTAACAAACCTGCAATGACTACTAGATGTGATATACCATGTCGTCTCACTAATTTATATTAAACCACCTCTATTTCTTTTAAAAATCATACTGGAAAGCAAAAATAGACACAGGAAGACATACTTCCTGTCTGAGCAATCCTGGTGCACCTTCTAGGAGGTGCACCAAATTCACCTAAGTCAGAGTCGGAGAGGTGCCTGGAATGAGCTTGTGCATGAGCCCCTGACACCCCACAAAGTGAAGGCAATTGTTCGACAACCAACATTTTAAATGATGAGAAGGGCCCATCCTGATGAGTAGGAAAGGTGATGCCCCAACTCCCAGTGTTTCCCCAGATGATGCCAATAAAATTCTAAGGAGGCCTTTTCTTTTCAAGGAAACACGTCTTCCTTGAGAAGGAGCTGTGCAGCAGATTAAGACATTTTCCAAGCATCTGCTAACCTACTTACAGGCATCATTGCTCCCTTGGGCCTTGGGACCCCTCCACCTTCCTGAACGGAGTAGCTGAATAGGTAAATGGGTTATATCAGGCCAGGAAATCAATGTGTATACTGTGTTCTCAGCCACAGATGAGCATGTCGAAGCCATTTTATTATAGCTCTAGGAGCCGTATTGATCCAGCTGTAACTACTCGGAGGTGGCCGGCAATCCAATGAGAATGCATCCTTCTGTCCATCCAGCCGCCTCTTTCCCCAAGTAGTGCTTGGAGAGTAAGTGTTTGCAGATCGGATTTATTTAATGTTTGCTTAATCAAAACTGACTGCCCTGGAACTTAAATGCTATTAATTACTAAGAGAACCCAGAACTAATCCTCTAACACCGTGAGGCCAGGGAGGAACAGCAGCTCTGCAGAGAAGGGGACACTCTTAAGGAAATTCTGTTTGTCATGCTTTGCAGATGTTCATTTCATTTCCTTCTCCACTTCTCCAACCACCTCCACCCAGCCTCTTCTCCCCACAGATTGCTAGAAAACACCTGCTGCTTTTGTTGCCCATCTTTGCAGTACAAATGGCGCGTGCATTCCAAGCGCTGGCTGGACACAGAGCCCCAGCCTCTGACGTGGGGCAGTATTCCTCACATCCTGGTCAAAAAGGGCCCACTGCACCCTGCTGTTAGTCTAATTCGTGATGGAGGTGGCGCTTTCCTAGAGCACCGAGAGCCCCTCCAAGACAGTGGCGGTGCCCTATTCATCCGTGACAACACCAGCACCTACCACTGCACCTGGTACGCCACAGGCATCCATAGGTGTTGGCTGAATTGAGTTTGGGGAGGAGAAAATGGTCCCTGCTCTGTTGACACCTCTCCAGGGACAGCATTTCAGAGGCACCTCCATCCAATCCTCCACCTTCCCTGCCCTTGGAAAGACAGGAAAGTGTCCTTGGAACCAAAAATCCAATGCCTATTTTGCTTATGGATTAAACCCCACCACAGGAGAAATGTGACAGGGTGTGTCTGCCTCCAACTCTATTCCACCACTGGGGGGCTTGTAGCAATCCTTACGGGGGTCACAAACTCAAATGGAGTGGTGTATATGCTGGAGTGGTAAGCCAGCAAAGTAGGGAGCACGTGCTCCTCCAGGAAGGGTCACTGTGACTCAGCTCTTGCTGGTTGTTTCCCTGGAGAACACAGGCTCGGTGTGAACAAATCTGACTTCCATGGGACGTCACCCAGGTGTGAAATGCTGACAACCAATTCAGTGTAAGAATCCACACAGGTAACTCAAATAAGATCGATGGTGGTGTGCCATTGCAGTTCCTGCTTTTGACAATGTACTATGTCACATAAGATATCATCACTGGGTGAAGCTGGAGTCAGAATACACGGGGACTCTCGGTGCTATTTTTTACAGTTTTTTGTGAAACTTAAATTATTTCAGAATAAAAAGCTAAACATACACAGAGGGCTGTCCAAACGGCATCCCTCGGCATGCCATAGGTTTTCTCCTTTAGGTTTGCCTCCATCCTTTGATCAATTCTGAACAGGCTAGTGGCAGCCGTGCCTCACAGGCAAGTGGGAGAAGGACCTGAAGATCTGGTATGTGAGCCCCACTTATGTCAACTAACCTGTCGACCCCTTGATGAACCCTGTCTTGGGTTTAGCCCACTAAACTCCCTCCCATGGAGCCCTCTCCAGATTTCTAAAATCAAGTCACCACGGCACCACACAATACCTACTAATTCATATGCATTTTGCACAAATAAGTCTTATTTAATGGATAGAGTACCAGACTTACAATTCAGCCATGGTGTGGTAAATTACACTGGCCAGATTAACTGCATAGAGAACACGTCTCAAAACAATGATTTCACTTCAAGCTAAGGAAGAACAAGTGCCCTTTCTTTCATTTCTAAATTACATTTTCAATCATAAATATTGAAAATTATGTTTCTGATCACTTCTGTCACCTTGTGAGTAGAGGCACACGAGCCCCACAGACACAGGGGTTTTTACAAAAGGCAAGCAAGGGCTGTTAGAACACCCAAACCACTTTGAGCTTTAAAGGGCTCGTTCCCCCAGCCAGCAAGATTAGGAAAACATGGCACCCTTCGGAGCTTGTCGGGGCAGAGATTGGCAGCCCTATTTGCACATTGGTTATTAAATATGTGAAATGATTACTCTGGGTACATTTTACCCACGATTACGTATGATCTATTTCAAATGTTTCCCAGGTAGGCACAATAGAGCCATTACCCCAGGGATGCAGGCAGGCAAATGGCCTACCTTCTGCATGGTAGACCCCTAAAACATCTGAGCTACAAGCAAAGAAATTTTTTTTAATGTAAAATGTGGGCTAGCAAGCGCATCTTCCTCCCAAATAGTAACAAAAGTCAAGGCTCTAAGGATGGAGAGAGCCTTCAGAGGAAGAAAAAAATGGGATGCTATGACTGATTGGCTAGAAAAGCAGCAGGGAAGAGAGCTGGCCCCAGGGTTCTGGCTTGGAGAAGGGATCAAGAGCCTCCGATAGTAACACATGGCTAAGAAACAGTCAGTTTGGAAGACCAAAGAGCCTGAGTTCACTTCCTTGCAGGTATTTGGAAATTAACATGAAAATAGAATTTGCCTACAGAGAAAAAACTACGTACCACCCTCGACCAAAGATTATATCCTTCAAGACATGCACCCCAGTGTCTCCAGATACAAACAACACTGGGTTTAACTCTTCTCTGATTCCCACATGTGCCAGACATGTGGAGGAACCATCAACAGGTTCCATCTGTCTCTCCATCCCACTCACTCACATCCAAAATGCACTGACCACCATGCCAAACCAAGGCACAACTGAGCTATGGCAAAGTGACAAAGTGGAATCTTTCCTATCACAAAGATAGAGCTTGTAATATATTCCTTGCATTCCTGAACTGTGGATTCCACCACCAACAACCACCACCAAATACGTAAGTCTGTCATTTTGAAGGACAAAGGTTTTTAAGCATAAAGATTTATAGACCTAACATGGTATGGAGCTCTCCGTGGTCTGCCATGTTTCCTGGCGGTCACAGTTTCTAGTATGGGTGCCAAGGGTTTTTTGCTGCAAGCAGGTGCCAGAGAGTTAATGCTCCCAGAACAGCCCTCTGCCAATGGCATATAAGCCAGAGGGTTAATACCCCAGCCATCTCCCCAGGCAGTTGGAACAACTCTGAGGCTTGTTTTAAGCTCTCCTGGAGTTCTCATCTGACTGAGCCCCCAACTCCCCTTCAGAAACCGACTCATTAACATAGTCCATATCAGCTTCCTTCTCTTCCCTTTCCAAACCAGATGAGACCAGGAGACCTAATGACCTCCTCTATCAGCCAGAGTTCTCCAGGGAAACAGAACCAACAGGATATGTGTGTGTATATATATATATACATATACAGAAAGAGAAATTTATCAGCTCACGTTATGGGGACTGGCAAGTTCAAAATCTACAGGGTGGGCTGGCAGGCTGGAGACCCAGGGAAGACCCAGTGCTGCAGTTCAAGTTCAAATGTCATCTGCTGGCAAAATTCTCTCTTGCTTGGGGAAGCTCAGTCTTTTGTTCTACTGAGGCCTTCAACCGATTGGATGAGGCCCACCCACACTATGAATGGTAATCTGCATTACTCAAAAGTTCACCCATTTAAATATTAATCTCGCCTGAAAAACACCCTCACAGAAACATCCAGAATAATGTTTGAGCAAATATCCGGGCACTGTGCCCCAGCCAAGTGGACACATAAAATTAACCATCATAACTCCCTTCCCACCCCTACCTACCAGTGTGTCCTGGGATCACCAAATAAACAGCTTGCACTCCCGTTCTTGTTAGTGAGATCAGCTTCTGGGGAAATGCATCTTCAAGACATTGTATTTTCAGCAAACTATGATTTAGAAAATAAATGCAGGTTTATAAATTTTCAGTCCTCTTTCAGAAGCCCAGTGTTCCATGAGGGAGCGTGGCACACCGTTTGGGAAGTGCCGTGTCACAGGTGGTGATGGAGTTTAGTGCCTGGAAAGGCCCAAGCAATCTCTGAGGCCACATAAACACAGATGTTTCCAAAGTCACCGATCATGATTTCAGAAAGACCGCAGCATTCCTAAAAGTGACACTGATACTAGGAACATGCTGTCCACGAAGGCCCTCTGCAGTGCTCCAGGCTCCCCACCTCCCAGAGAGTCAGCAACCCCTGAGTGGGCCAAGCTCCTGCCCCCCACACGCCTCACAGAGCCGAAGGCAGCAACTATTCCATTTTAAGACATCACCTTTTTTTCCCAGGGCTTAGAATATATTCACCAGAGAAAATACATTTTTTGACATCCCTAAAAATACATGATCATATCCTATGTGGCAAGATGAGACCAAGTGACTCATTGAAGTCATAATCACTGCAAACTGCAGTATTGTTGTCTTTGAATGAAAATTGCCAGAGGACTCATGTTCCGTTGTCTCGAGAACCCTAGGCAGTCATTTGCCGCATCACGAGACCCAAATCATCTGAAGTTGAAGATCGTCTCCTCCTCTTTGTATTTCATTAGCAGGGATCAGGTTAATAAAAAGTTTAAAAGTTGACTGCCTTCCCCCTGAGATTTATTTAGGCCTCTCCGTGGGGATGAGCCAGGAATGGCAGCCGACACTCTCCTGTCTCCAGAGCTCTGTCATCTCCCTCTGTGGTCCCTGAAGTCTGCCAATTAAAGACCCCCTAGATGACATTCCGCCGCCGAAGTTATGCACACATAAATCACTGTAATAAGAGAAGATTGTTATGTTAACCTTCGTCATGCAACCCTTTTCCCTTTGTGAGAAATATGGAGAAGGCTCATTCGTCTGGCACAAAGGAAGCTATTTCCCAACAGATGCTGGGGAGCCTTGCGGGGGTGGCGCCCCTTCTTCGGGGTCAGGTAGGCAGTGCCCTGTGCTCCAGCAGGCATCACTCCCCACGAAATGCAGAGCCATCCCCTGTCCACCGGTGGCCTTACATCAAAGGCAGGGTGCGCTAGTTCTCTCCAAAGGAGTGTGTTCACACAATGAACCAAGCAAAACTGAGACACCACTGAGCACGTGGTCTCAAAGGTCAGTTCTTATGGAGACCAGTCCTGTGAAGGAGAGTCATGTACTTTCTACAGCTGTGGAAGGATCTCCCGAGGTGGTGTGTAGCCGCTGTGACCTGCACTTTGTTGCGAGAGGTCGCAGGGTGAGGCCCTGGGAGCAGGTGACAGGGCAGGAACCACAGCCCGAGGCTCCAGGTGGCCGCCCCTTCGTGGCCCCTCACTTGCAGGGCAAATCTTCATGGGTTGGGTTCGAAATTCCATCCCCCCAAGAATCAGCTTTTAAAAAAAAAGAATTTTTTAATCAATACCAGAATAAACATTAATGTTGTATTAATTACTTATATCTAGGTATGTTTCTATATGTGAATATGTCTAGATCTATAGATACATCTATATATTTAGAAGCTGATATTAATTGAAAGATTTGAAAAATAAAAGTCTAGGCATGAACTGGGTTCTCTCTTTGTACTCTGTGACCCCCTTATTTACTAACCTAAGGTTGGGGTGCCCCAGCTTATGGCAAGGTGTGCCCTGCCACCGGGATGCAGCCCCTCCTGCAGAAGCTGGCTCGCTCTGGACGTCTGAGTGGGGGCACCTGCCTTGGCAAAAAGCCCCTTTCTCCCATCCCTAGAGACCTGACTTTCCAAGCTGCTCCCAAGCACATCCACCTTTGCGCAGCAAGTCCAGAGCTTAGAACATCCCCAGTCCTTCCATCTCAAATCATGTTTCAGTAAAGGAATGACGCTTATCTGGAAAGGAAATGAAAGCCCCGTGTGTTAGAGTGAGTGGTGGGGGAAGGGATAGACCACAATTGCCCTGATCACTGAGTTCAGCATCAGAGTGAAATTTCCCTCTGCTTCACCCGGGGCTCTGTATCCCAAAATAACCAATTACACCTGATGCTCTTGAACTCTTTGCACTTTGCCATATTATTATCTCATCCTTTTGTTTCCTGCTGGGTTTTTTTTTTTTCCTTCAATATATAAAGGAGTGAGATGTTTTTCTCTTTAACCCTCAGTGGCGCACCCTCATGGTTTGCCTGGAACGAGGGGTGTCGGGACATGGTATTTTCAGTGCTCAAATCAGGACAGTCCCAGGCAGGTGGTGGAGTCTGTCACCTGTGTTAGAGAACCACGGAAGTCTTGGTGTAAGTCCACCAAAACATGCAAATCCAACACAGTCTCAAGGATTTGTAGTGGCCGATACAATAGTGCATCCACCAGGCTGAGGAAATAGGTCCCACTGGGTTTCTGAGCAGAGGTGAGACCCAAGTCAATCACTGTTGAGAATGAATCCACCTGGTACCAGAAGGAGGCTGAGGGCTTTCCGATGATGCTACATAGGAACAAGGAGGGCCTGAGTGAAGGGATCAAAGAACAATGGGCAGAGAAAGCAAAGCCTCCTCCAGAGAAGTCTTGTAGATGCTTCCAAGCCAGCAACTCGTACACGTTTTGCCAGTCAGCCTCAGTCGGCCTCAAAAAACAGTATTTCACCGGAGCCTCCAACACGGTACGGCATCCTCCTCCCAGCTTACGTTGTCAGAGCACTGTCCCTTTGCAGTCCTTTAATTTTTTAATTAAAATATAGAGGAGCAATTAAAGTATAGAACCAGTATACCCTGACCTTCGTAGGCCAAAAATCAAAATCAAAGTTTTGGGTTTTTTTTCAGCTCAATAACCCTGAGGAGCATCCTGCTTGCAATCTTTTAAACCGAAGAGTATCATGAGCACCTTCACACTGATCCCAAGGCCCTACAGCACGGAAACTGGCCTTCAGATTGGACACACTCCCTGCCCGCCTGCCTGCCTGCCTGCCTGGGCTTTCAAGGGGAGCCTGAGATGCCTCCACGGGGCATTACACAGGTGAGTTGGACTTGGACATTCTTGGTCAAATCACTGTTGGGTTTTTTTCTTTTTGCTTTAAGTTGATATCAGCTGACTATCTGAGTTCTTTCATTAATCTCAGGTCCAAATTAGACTCTCCGTATCTTCAAGGCCTGGGCTGGAAGACAGAGAATAACAGTAATCAGGAGCAGGGCAAGCTGCTTATGCCGAGGGCTTACTATGGGCCAGGTGTCTTGCTAAATGCTTCTCGCATTACTGCCCAAAGAAACTGCCATTTTTGTGGGTCCAATTTTTATATTATTCATCCTAATACATCAGCCCCTATAGCCCTCACAACAAGCACAATGCCACTGTCTTTACCCATTTTTGCAGGAGCTCGCCAAGGTATGAGAAGGACACAAGTTCGAGCACGTGGTAGATAGAGCCCAGCATGTTCCAGGGCCAATTCTAGGTACTTCCCCAATTCAGCCACTACCCTTGAGTGCTCCTCTCTGACCCAGTCCCCCAACCCCAGCTGCCAGCTTCTGAGGACACACGATAAGCAAACACAGTCGATGAGAAAAGCCAAGTGAATAGTCGCATGCAGGTGACCACACAGAGGACTGAAGTGGACCGACAAACCGTGCAGGGGGGGGCGGGCATTGTGCCTTCACCCTGCTGTGTGGGGGAACTCGGCCTCACGGAACCTGAGCTCACACAGACCCCCGCAGCGGAGGCGGGCAAAGCCCCCACACGGAGGGGCCGAGGGTGGAGCCTGGGGAGGACACCACGTGACCTCGACTCCTCTCTCTGCTACAGGTCACCGTGGCCGGTGACCCAAGCATCAAAGCCAACGCGGCTTCCACCAAGGATGGCTGGATGCCCCGGCTGGGTGATCCTTGCCCTGAAGTTCATCACACCGTTTGAACCTTGCCTGTTCAATCTTGAAAATATCTCAGCTATGTATATACTGTGTTCTGAAGAGCTTCCACACACACTATTTATGAGTCACTTTGATCTAATTCATCACACACAAAAATCTCCAACGAGTACCAAGTGTCCTTTTCAGGGCAGGGGACATGTTAAGGCAGTAAACGCGGCCCAAGCCCCCGTTTCCCACAGCTTGGGCAGTTGGTGCCACGGGTTCAAAAATGCAATTAAAAGAAGACCGTCGATTTAACCGTTGTCAAAACGCCCTGTCATCCGCTGAAGGAGAGGCGCGTGTTAGTCAATTTCCCCATCCGTGCCAAAGTTTCGCAGAGACCCTTCACTTTATAAATCAACTCACAGCTTAGAACATCCTGGCAGCCCCTTCAAGGAACCAATGGGAATGACAGGGAAAGAGCGGATAACCATCATAGCTTGACTGGATACAGGTGTTTGCGTTTACAGACGAACCGCAAACGCCTGGCTCTTTGACAGGTGTTGATGCTATCAGTGAATCACGGCTATTATTGGCTCCGGTCGCCAAGGGCTTGGGGGGCCTTTCCCTTAGCAACATCTCTGAGGCTGATAACATTTGGCTGAACTTTTCAGATCTTAACCTCCCTTCTGACTTTCTGCAGTCAAACCCGCCTAAACTGATCAGAAGAAGAGACACGCAGTGGGAAGACAAGTAAAATATTATTGACTGGACTGTTTCATGTCTATTAGGAAGAAAGAGCAAAGAGGAGAGGGAGAACCTTACAGCTTGACAGGCTTCAAGATAATCAGGGGAGGAATCAGGGCTGCAAAGTAACCCTCGGTGAGGTTGGAAAGCACGGGCTTCTGAGAGGTCATTGTTCTGCGTGGGAAACAAACAGGGTCCCGGACAAACAAGAACAAGATTGCATTCCTCCCCGGGCCCCCTGCTCCGCTCGGCCCCTCTTCCTGTAACAAAGCACAGGATGGGAGACAAAAAAAAAATCACAGCGTCGTGTGGCATAAGAGGCGGGCCGTCCTCACCCTCATGACAAGGGCTTTGGTTTCTGGATGCAGTGCTCGTGCTGGCCCTCCGTGAGCTCGTCGTCAGAGGTGGGGCCTCCGGGCGCCGGCCACACTACCCCCCTCCAAAGAATTTGGCTTCGGCAACTGGTATCTTCAATTTGTATTTCACTTCCTTGCTCCTTGCCCAGGGGGTCCAGGACTGATCTCCCAGGGCTCCACACGGTCCCCAAATGCACGGGAAGGGCAACACCCTACTTGATAAGCAAACACAGGATCACGCTTGCCATCCAAAGCAGAGGCCAGGGTCTTGGACGCTGATAGGAAAAGTCTGAACAGTGAGGCGACACCCTGTCCTGGCCCTCTGCCCCCCCATCCCCCAACCCCCCTTGGTTTTGTCAGGTAAGAACCCTAACACACAGATACTGCTCCAGCAGGCCTCAGAAAATCTACATAACATTCCCCCCACCGCCCCCCGTCCTGAGGGTCAAATTCACCATAGACCCAGCGCTCTTTCAGGGACAAGACCTATTTCCACCCAAAATGTTTGCACTTTACATTGCAGCCTCCTTGATCTGGGCAGAGTTTAATTATGGTTGACCACAAAGCACCATCGTGCGGTTAGGGGAAACTCCGGCCGCCCTGGAACCACGTGACTTCATCAACGGGAGCTTCCCACCCCATAGGAAGGACAGGTAGAGTGGCATTTCAGCAAAACACCAAGACAGGAAGACAGAATCAGAGGTTGGCAGGACCGGAGGGTACTAAGGAGTCACCTTCTCCACTTCTTTATCCCGCATATGGGGAAACAGAAGCACCAGACAAGGAAGGAAAAAACACTTGGGGCTATAGAGACAGTAAATCCCCCCATGGCCCACCCCCACCTCACAACCTCCTCAGGCAGGCGCCCATCTGTTCTCCAGACACCCCCAGCGTGGGGTTCTGCCCAGCAGGAGCACTCCCATCTCCCTAAGACCTGGCCAGGCTCTACAAGAGACCCTCGGCTGGGCCTTGATCAGACACCCTGGGCTGTGCCTGGTACCTATAAGCCCTCCTCCCCACACCCCAGCCCCTAAACCTGCCTCTGTTCCCATCCTCATACTGCCTTGCACTTCCCCATTCCTAGTTCTCCTGGTGTTCAGCACCCTCCCGGTCCTTCCCCCAGAGCCCTCTAGAACCCTGGTTCCATGTTTATCATGATGATGATACCAGCAGTAACCATTTATTGAGCATTGCACCTCCATGCCCTATCCTGAGGCCATCCCATGGGTCGCTTCGTTCAATCCCACCAGGTTTCTACTGTGCATTATGGCAACCACAGCCCCATCAATGAAATTGCACCGTCTCCCCTCCCCTTGGCAGGAGAAACCAGAGAGGTAAAGTATGTTGCTCAAGCTCACACAGGAAAGCCAGGATTCAAGCTGGACTGTGCCTCCACCTGAGCCACCTGCCCAGAGTTTCCCCAGCAAGGTGTTGTCTATACAGCAGGATGTCGTCTATACAGCAGGTCTTGTCGGCACAGGGGCGGCTGCTCTCAGAAGGCCCACCTCCCTGCATCCACTTGTCTGACCACAGCTGCCTTACCTCCCCATCTTCAGACACCCTGGTTTTGACTCCCTGGAGAGCCCTGGGAACTTGATCCCTCTCTCAATAAGCATTCACTCAACAGTGAATAAAGGAATGGTAAAGTTGGCATCCTCTGCCTGAGGCTGGGGCCAGCTCTGGGCTCTGAAGAGCCTGATTATCAGGGTTTGGTGGGTTCTACTTCTTGTCACTTGCTCCTCCAACCACTTTGCCAACGGGGTTCCTCTGCTGGATGCATCTCCATTTGAATTCCAAGAACCTGAGACCACGTTGGCTCCTACAATGGACCCTGAGGCCCTTCAGAAGAGCCATCCTGGACCCAGTCCCCTGGGCACCTCTGTGAGCTTGTGTCCCCTATGGAAAATGAGAAATCCTTTCTGTTAGATATGATCAAACTTTATCTCTGAAGAATTTTCTGTGAATGCCTTCTTGGAGCACTGTGCTCACTAGCAAATGGAGCTGGAATTTTTACCCTCCTGAAACCACGCCTACAAAGCAGGGTCAGGTGCCGGCCCCTTCTAAAAGCCATTCTTCCCTTTGACTTCATTTGATTCTCCCCAAACTCATGAGGAAATAGGAATCCAGTATGTTATTTGGCATGTGCAACAAATCCTACCAGTGGCCAGGATCGTTGTTCCTGTAGCTGAATGTTCCAATGGAGTTCCACCCAAACCTCCAGCTGAACAAGAGATGTTTACTGTTTGTTCTCTGTGCCCCTGGCCATCCTTCCTCTACATCTACACTGCAGCCCCCTGAGGGCTGATGTTGGGATACCTACCTCAGACCTCCAACAGAACGCGCTCATAGAGTGAGCCACCTTATTTGGCTGAAATACACGTTCATGCTACAGCTTGGCCATTGAGGGAAAAGTGGAAAAGAGAAGCCAAGAGACAGACAGTGAGACAAACAAAGTGGAACTGGAGAGACACACACTCCCAAGAAGAGAGAAAAGACACAGGAAAACAGAAAAACTACTTTGAAAGAGAAGGGGGACATCAAGGAGTCCTATATAGAAGCAAAGAAAAATTCAAGGAGAAAACTCACTAACACTTTTCAAAGAGAATTATCTGTGGTATGTGAGGGAGTGAAGAACAATGAGTTGAAGGTTAAACAGTGCTGTCCCCTTGGTCTGAAGGGTCTAAAGTCTTACTTCACCCGTCTGCCATCATCCATGGTACATACCATAAGAAGCTCCGTTCCAACTCAGATAACCAGCAGTCTAACACCAGAAAAATCATCCTCCAATGCAATGGAGCTTCTTCACATCCGAGCTGTGTCACCCAGAGTTTTGAGGAAATCAACCTGAAGGGTGTTCTGGCCCTGGCACCCTTGGGAGACCTGCAGTTATCGGGACAGAAGGGAACTTCCTTGCCTGCCCTCCCATCCTCATTGCTTAGTCCAGTGCAGGTCTCCAGCCCCACCCTCGTCTCCTGAGAAGCCAATGACCTGAAGTCATAGCAAGGAGCCCAGTGCCTCATCTCTGATGGGTGGGCACAAAAGTTATCTGACGTCCCCACTTGACATCAGTCAGGAATCTGAGGTAGGCAGTGTTCGGGTGACAGTAGAATAGGGCTCTACGGTGGCTCCTGCCATCTCTGTGCACCACACCAGAGTTCAAACCCAGACCGAGGTCTCTGGAAGGCCCCCATGGGTGCCCCCTTTGCCACCAAGAGCCTGCCCTTTTCTGCATGTTCTGAAAATGCTTTTCATAAACACAGACTCCTTCATCAGCAAGTTTGAATTTATAAACAGATACCCTTATTCAGGAAAGCAGAGATGAGGAGTTTTATATAAAAGTTACATCTCCATTTAAGAAAGAATATATAATTCCACATTCCACTGTCCCTCGAACTTTATTCCCGTTTATGTAGATCTTAATACAGTTATATAGTCGCAGGGCTAACGTCCCCTCTGGATGGTAATGAGGTCCTCTCGAACCCTTTCACTGCTATAAAGCATGCAGAAGTTAAATGCACAGATGGAAAAAAATTTGTCTCAATTTTATACTTCTGCAAAATGGTAATTTTGTACTTAAAATGTACAAGATGGATGTTCAGAAATATAGGCTGATAGCCTAAATTATATTTGGTCATAATTTATGTAGTACAGTCCCAAAGAGATACAAAAAGGCAGAGCATAATTTATCTGCTGGAATCAGCGATAGCTTTGCTAAAACTCCCATTTATTCCATCCCCCATAGTTTTAAGCAGGCTCCGTCCTCAGGGCTCACTCTATTTAAGTTCCCCATACTGCTGTTTGATCACATATTGTAGTCTATAATTTGCCTATCATCTGAAGCAAATTTAGGTCCCAGAAGTTATGATCTCTACCATAGCAACCACTTTATTTGGTAAATGCAAAATATTTATAGCAATAAAAAAAAACAGATGAAAATAAAATTCCTATAATCATTGAAACATACACACTTTATCATCGGGGCTCATAAAGACCATTAGTGAAGGACTAGCATGTTGCCTAATACAATTACCTTGGACATGTACTTGAATTTGCTGATGCTGAGGAACCAGAGAAACTTTTTCTCCAGCATCCTTTCCATCTTGCCAATGAGGGGAAACATCGGGCAGGAGCTCCAGATAGAGCTGCCCCAAAGGAGACTGGACAAAAGGCAATGGCCAGGGCCGTCATCCTCTTGCTTTGGATGTGGAAAAGAATTTCCAAGTAGAAAAGCAAAAACAAACCATATGGTTAGGGCACCATCTGGACATTGCCCATAACCCCATCTTTGGGCCAAGATGTGTGAATTCCTGTTGCTCTGATGACTTGGCTTCTTCATTGAGCCTTCTTTCAATGCTTGACTTCACACACTTCTAACTCCTTCTCTTTGCTTTTCCAAAATGTTAACCTGGAGACGTTCAGGCTGGGACCTACAATATGGACTAGAACCACAGTTCACCGATAGCTACTTTGAAAAGCAACTAACTCTTCAAAAAAGTGTGAGAGGCGAGAAAGGACAAACCCCAGCTGGAATGGGCATTTGAAAACCCGGAGGTGATGATAACAATCTGTTTAGGAACAACACACTTGTTAAGCACCTGCTCCATATAATCTCTCTATTCTTGCAACAACCCTGCAAGGTAGAGCTCATTGTTCCTACTTGATGGGTGTGCAAATTAAGACCCAGGGACATCAAGTAAGGGGTCCAGGTGAGACAAACAGCCAGGACTGGTGCCATTCAAGCTGGTGGCCTCACCTATTGTATTTTCCTTAAGCCAAGACGGGACACCAAGTTTTCCAAGGCACCTCTGCAAGAATATTGCTTCTCTATCATCAGACCTCTCTCCGCCCACCTCAACCCCCTTCCATCCAGCCCTCAAGGTTGCCTTCAGCTGAGCGAAGATGAAATAGAGCCCCAGATGCATCTCTCCGATAAAAACTTCAACCAAAGCCTCGTATATTTTGTAGGTACTACAGATCTCATGGCTTTTGGAAGACGAGTGTTCATATTAATCATTGTAGTTTTCCGGATTATTTCCTCATTTTTAACATCGCCCAAGCCCTCCCATCGAAGAGTCACCACTTCTGTGTCCTAAGCAGCCAGACCCTAAATGATGCACAGGATTTCTCTGGACACCTCCTTCCTTCTTCACTGCAACCTCTCTCCAGACCCGGCTACCTAAGTCTAAGGGAATATCCCCTCTCAAATCTTTTTCACCCCAAACATGCTTTAGCAGGAATCACCTGAGCACATATTGGAATAGAATTCTGCTCAAATCCAAATATTATTCTACACAGTCTATTTTAAAATCTGGTTTTTTTTCATACATCACACTTAGGGGGAAAGAGAGAGAGAATGACCCAAAATAAATGTATAACCCAAAATTAGAGAGGACATAAGGAGGGCAGAGGAAATTCCTTGGGCTAATTTACCCCCTGGTTCTGTAACTGTTTCAAGACAAATATAGGCTCATAAAGTATCAGAGAAAGGGGGGGGAACTCTAATGAACAGGAACTACTCATTCCACAAGAGGGGAAACTAAGGCTCAGAACAGAGAAGTGACACATCACTAAGGAGAATCGTTAGGATCAGTATTTGGGTCTTCTCTGGTAGACTGTGAATGTGTATGTTCTCAAACGGTAATTATTCTTGTAATCGGGTGCAATTTCAAGAATATCTGATAACACAGAACCAGCCAGGACCATCACCAAGCCCTCCTTTAGTCTGGAAGAGAAAGACATGAAGGCAAGACTATGGGAGGAAAATGGATTTCATGTATCTGGGGTCTGCCAATCAGCTTTCCTCCCCAAGCAGAGAAGGAAGGAGCGAGGAGGCACACTAAGTTTTGTCAAGAGCCTGTGTGCTGGACACTTGGTTTGTGCTCTCTGTCTCTCTACCTCTAGGCAATCCTATGAGTGGTCCCCATAACAGAGGTGCTGCCCAGGTGCAGGAAAGGCCAGTTACTTTCCAAGGACACACACAAACAGAGGATGATAATACACAAATGCTGTCACAGAGATTATTTCAGAGGAAAGAACTACTAATGATACCTGGAGGAGTAGGCGACTACGCACAGGTTGAATCTTGCAGGATGGGGTGGTATTTGCAGACAAGACAATTTGTGGACAGAGCTCCTAAGACCTCAGTAAATGCTTGTCGGTGATCACAGTGCAGGGTAGGAGAGAGGTGCAAAGGCCCAGAGCAGAGAGGCTAAAACCCCACAGGAAGGGCTTCTCCAAGTGTTGAGCAAAGGTGGTGCATCACCTTCTCAGGAATCATGCCCTGCCTCCACAACATCCTGCAACCAGGAGCTCTTGATGTGCAATATTATAGAGTGCCGGAATCGGAAAAGCACCACATAAAATCAAATTCTCTTCTATTTTAAGTTGAGTGGTGCACCGGCTCAGCTTTAAAACCTAATTTCTTAAAAGTTTCAGAGGGGAAAAAAAATGTCCCTTTGCAATTGGAATCGAGTCCACATAAATTAACAGGCCAGCTATACGTATCCATCTTCCAGAACTTTCCTTGATTGTTCATTTTAATCAAGAGGCCCACATTCTTTGACTTTTCATCCTTCACTGCCCAGAATGATGCACGGCAGCTACTGATGACACACAAATGCTAATTTTGTTCAAGTTCAAACATCATCCAAAAAGGACCTACTCTAAAGACTGTTTTGCAAACACCAGCTGAAAATGAGGATGAACAGAATCAAACCCCACCAAGAAATTCGTAGGAGGGAAAGCTTTGGTCTTATGGAAACTCCTAAGTTTTTGTCCCTAAATCCTCAAACCCTCTATCAAGGGTGGAATCAATCATTGATCCCTTGAGCTGGAAGGGAACTCAGATATCAACCCAGCCCTGCTCAAGGCCATTCAGCCTGGTAGTTGAGGGGCCAGCTAACCCATGTCTCCCTTGGTAAAGGAGCCTTCCATAAGCTGTGAAAGTCCTTCTGCCACTTAACAGGATCTAGAAATAACAGGGCACACCTTTCACATGACATGTGCACATGTGTGTGTGCATACACACACACACACACACTTAACTAATGGGCATATTTTAGACCCCAGGCCCACCCCTTCACCAATCACCCCTATCTCTGTCCTGTCTCCTTCAGCATAGGATGTCACCAGTGTCTAGGGCAGGGCACGAGAGTGACCCCTGCTCAGGTGGACTGCAAAAGGAATTGCATGATTGAAAGAAAAGCAGTCAGCCAAACTCGTCTCCAGAACTTGTGGGAAATCATAGCAATGTGCCCATGAGTCTGATCAAGCAAGATTCAGATTCATATCTATCAGTCATTTACTGAGCACCTACTATGTGCCAGGAAGCCCCACACTGGGTATTTATGCACATACGGTGTCATTTAACACACCCACACACCAGTAAGTTACCATGTATTACGGTTATAGATATTTCCTGTAGAAATAGAATAGAGCAAACCTTACAAGCAAGCAGGACCCACTCAGAACACCTGAGAACCCATGTAGACTGTCTTACTCCTTCCCGGTCATTCTCCATCGGGATGATTGTGTTTTCTTTTCTTCGTATTTCTATCCTAGCTGAACTTAGCTGAAACATATTGCGTTTGTCTCTGCCCTCCACGAAACTCCATCAGAAAAGAACTTCATCTGTATCAATCACTACTGCATCCCCAGGGCACACAAAAAAGATTTTTGAACGAATGAACGAATGAAATCATCTCAGTCTATTTTTCACCAGGATTCTCCAAAGCAAGATCATGCTAGGTAAAGACCGCAAGCAGAAAGGACAGGGGTCTGAAGGTCCCAAAGACCTGGAGAACCATCCCCCAGCAACATGCCCCAGAGCATAAAGCCAGCTGAATGCTGCGGTCCAGGCATCCCCGGTGGTTTTGCCTCTCGAACACCAGCATCCTATAAACAGGCCATCAGCAGTGACGATTACCAGTCTCCACAGCCCATCAGACTAAACTGTTCTCCGTGGCAGCCCATCTTTTGGAGGAACAGGCAAGATGCTTCCACGGCGGCATCAGAAAAATGACTAGAGCTATTCCCTGAGCGACAACAGCCGATCTTGAAATGCAGGACATGTTTCATTTGCTTATAATTATTGTGCTCTATCTTTTAACCCTCAAAGTGTTAAGTGTCGTCATTTCCTCTGGGGCTGGAAAGATCCGGGGTTAACAACTTTCTGTTTTAAAAATTCATAAAGGTGCGAACAAACAGCAGTGCATCTAGTGGCACACGTTGGAAGAAGCCAAGGAAGAAGTGGGGGGGGGGACATTTTCCCCCACAGGACACTTGGCAATTAACTCCAGCTATGTCAGCAATTTTTTGAAAAATTTCCTAAACATGGAGAAGGCTCATCCTCACCATATGAAAGACAAAACCACTGCAGTGACTCTCCCATGCATTACAATGTGTGTGTCTTACTTCTTAACCAAGCCGCTAATCACGCAAATTATTGCAACTAATTACATCTGAAGGTCTAATTAATTCTTTCAGTACCACATCATTTAGTACGCATTCACAACACAGCACCTGTTTTGAAAATCCTTGCAGTTAATTTGTTTATAAACAAACACTATTTGCATAAAATGTTTAATGAATGGTTTAACAGTTAGTACAATACTCCAGTTTTGTCTTAGTAGATTTGAGGTCATCAAAGGCCACAATAAATTAATTTTAAGCTATACAAATTAATTTAAATAGAATGTGTGAATTTCTCATTAATAAAGGAAACATTTCCAACATGTTAATTAATATCTCTGTAACAGGCTAATTACTCTGTGCACAACAAGTACATCTTGCAAGCAAACCTTAAAGATATGGGGGGGCAAGAAGAGGGTGGGGACTACTTTAAAACTACAAAAAAAAGTGCAATTCATAAAAAAAACATGCAAAGCCCAATTATACTGAGGAATTCAATGCTGAGGGCAGGCAAACCAGGAAAAGAAGCCATCCCCTTGTTTTATGGAGACAACACATTTTAGTCATCAAGAACGGGACGGTTGAAACACATTTCTATCACGGACTCTGTAGAGATGGTTAGAGGATGCCTGCCTTCTGGTAGAAACATGCAATTAAGGAAAATATTAGTCCCCAAAGTAAATTTCTCTCCTGTGAATTTAGGACATATTGGCTGTATTTGTGCCCCAGTGTAAATACGGATTTCATTAAACAAATCTGAATCTTAACACCAGAATCTGAGGCTCAGCCATCATAATTTTCCCTGTGGCAAACCATGGAAAGACACTTCATGTAGAAACTAAAGAGGAACAACATTATTGCTCGGCATCAAGCACAGCCCTTGCAAAAGCCGTCACTGAAATATGTTCACAGCCCTAAAGTTTGTTTCTGATTTGCAAGCATTTTCACATTTGATAAGCACCTGTTGTAAATTTACATCCACTCAGGAAGTATTCTTATGATAGGGAGCTGAGAATTGTAAAGCATATTTATATTCTTACCCTTGTGCGGTGTTGCCGCGTAATGCACAGGCTGATGAAATCACTGGCTACACAGGACCCAGAGGGGTGTGCTGCGCCACCTGGTTCTTAGGCATCCGCCCCTGAGGAGCCGCCGGTCCCTTCCTCCCTGGCAAGGCTTTTTATCAGCACTGATCAACAGCACTTGGTTTTTGTGTTAAGTCCGTTAACTTGAAGAGTGTGTGTGTGTGTGTGTGTGTGTGTGTGTGTGTGTGTGTGTGTGTGTGTGTGTGTGTGTGTGTGTGTGTGTGTGTGTGCGTGCGCACTCAGGGTGTGGGGGTAGAATGACAGATAAACAAAGAGATGCACAAAGACTTCACAACACTTCCCTGGGACCTGCCAGCATATATCCAAGAAAACAATGGAAAAATAAGTGGGACTCTCCTCCCCATAGCACCAGAGACAGGTGCCTGCCCAGACTTCCGGACGCCTCCTTCCCTCGGTCGTGACATTTCCTGGGAGGCGCGTGAAGAATGAAACTGTCCCAAGCACTCCACGTCCAGGCTGCCCGGGTAAGCCCAGTGGGGTGTGAAAGCCCCTGGCTTGGCTCTTTTGCCAGATCGGCCCTAGGCAGCATCATTGTCCCTGGGGACCTGGAGAGGCCTCCACACCCCCCGGGTCTCGCTGCCCCGTGGCTCCACCCAAGAGCGCGAGCATGTCCTATAAACCGCAAGCATCGAGGGGTGACGTAGGGGAATGAGAGATCTCACAAAAGGCAGGCACTCCCCACTTTCCTAAAATCATTCTTATTCTTTCCAAGTTTCCCCCTAATAGCCCCACGGTAAAAAGTCAGTGCTTGAGAGCCAGACATTTCAAGAGTATAGGCTGTGACTTGGAGAAACAAGCCCTTCCCCCCTCTATCAGGACCCAGATGTAAGTGGCTTTACCCCTAAAATGCAAAAAAAAAAAAAAAAAAAAAATCCAAGAAAGTAATGGCTTTTGGCACAGCGCTCAGGACTACAGGCCCATTTCCACACCGACTTCTCTTTGTGAAAACGCTGCTGACGAAAGCCACGTGAGGGATGACGCACCAGCTGGGGAACAGAGGCTGGGGTGCGGGGCGCAGGCGCTCTGCGTGGCGGAGCGGGCGCTGGGGGACGTGGGGCTGGCGGAGAGAAGGACCTCATGCCAGAACACGCGAGAATTGGCACCCCACTCTGCAATTTAAAAAAAAAAAGAAAGAAAAGAAAAGAAAAAATGTCAGAAAGCCTTGCAGCCTGGGTGGAACCCAGGGAAGCCAAGCGGCCAGTTGCCAGGGCAGCCGTGGGGCACAGCGAGGCGTTGTCTAAGGCCCACTGGCTGCGTAACTTCTCCCCAAAGTCGCTGGCGATGCCGCACCTGAAGGGTCCAGATGACGCGCCCCTGCCACCCCTCTCGCACGAAACCATTCCCAGATCTGGAGCCTGGATTTCTCCTCTGCCCATTAAAAATCACCAGCATTTTGCAAATAAAGGCGATCACCATGTGAAAAATTATCTTTTAAAATGGAGTTTAATTTGCATATAAGGAACGAGAGATTTATGACGAGCAACATCGTCCAGTACTGCATCTGCCTAGCATCCGTCGTAATTTAGATTGTTTGTGACTGATCTTAAATTCTAAAGCTTGGAGAAGATGAAGTACTCTGTTGCTGTATTATTGTCAGGAGTCTAAGACTTACCAGAGATTTATTAGTAATCTTATCACAAACATGTCTCAAGTTTTTGCTTTTAATATGTGCCAAGCTCCTCTGAGGAATTTTCCTCACTGCAATTATATTCCTCAATGCATGCATTCTGAAGCTGAGTTGATTTCCTTCCCAAAATAAAGCGACCTATCATTACACCACAGCAGCTCTTGTACATTTTTCCTCTGCTACTTAATAATCAATGTATTCATCATTAAAATCTGAGCCCTGAAGCAATGGTTTTTAGCATATTCTAATGACTAGCGACTTGCAAATTACAATGACCTTTCATGTACATTCTGTAAGCACCTTGTTCTAATGTGTACTGTATTTATAGTTTGCCAATACAAACTAGCCAAAGATTGGATAATTACTGTAATCTATTAGCTCGATTGCTTTCCCTGCTCATTTATAGCATGTGCCACGCAGGCCATTTTCAAAAGCTGGCGTATCTTTCATCTCCCGCAAGCTCAGAAACTAAGGGATACTTCATCTTCACAATATACACACTTACTAATGTCTGAAGAGCGGCCCATCTCTGCTCAAGGAGGTTTCAAAAATAAAGAATCTTCCTTCCTATTAGTGTCATCATGCTATTTGTGACTGACAAAAAACACCGCTCCAAGAGTGTAAACTTTCGTTGAAGAATGTCAAGGCCAGTTCCATTTTCTGCCCATTACTCTGACCTCCAAATAGCATTTAATAAGATCTGCTTGTTTCTTCGCTTTGAAAGAAAAAGATAAAGGCACTTCTCTTAAACAAGAAACAATTTTTTGCCATAAGTAAATGTTTCGAGGGAAGCATTAAACTTTTTTTTTTTTTTTTTTTAAGCACACCGCTGCAACTGGAGGGCCGATAAAGCTCAGCGTGGAAGGATCCGTTCAGGCCTTTTCTGACCCTGGTGCCGGTCTATTTCAGGCAGTTATGGATAGATAACATTACAGACACTGGTAATTAAAACAACACTAATTTTGTCTCGGTGGCCACGCTTTGTTGTTAGAAGCCATCTATCATGGCCTTCACGCATCACACAATGAGAAGACATTTGTCTACATACATTGTGCTTGGTCAACGGTTTTACCCATCTCCCCGTGTACCTGGACGCCTGGGCACTTTTAAAGACGTAGTGCTCTCATTTCTACTCTATTGCTCTGATTAATAAAACATTTTGCATGCTTAGACAAAACACGCTGGAAATCTCTTCACCGCATGTATTCGAGGGGGGGAAAAAACAATGTTAATTTCCTTCCTCTTAGAAAGAAAACAACAACAATGCAGAAATCCTCTTTTGGATTGTAAGAGAAAGAAAAAAAATCAAAGGAAACATTTGCCTTCTCCGTAGAACAGAGAGCATCCTAATGGAAAGCAGAGTATTAAAACACACACACACAGTACAAAGCGTCTCCTTGAAGACTACATATTTGTGACTCTATGTGTGGTTGATCCTTTCTTGTGCATCCATTTGTTTGATTTATGGACATTCGGTTTCACGTCACCTTTTGTGACAAGATCTGCAGTTACATTAAGAGTGATAGTGAGTCAAATGTTTTTATATTTTGGTGATGAAAATATAAAGAAAAGATCTCTCCCACAGGCCCGTATAAGATATTAGGGGCTCGGATTAGTTCTAATCAACTAAAAGGAACGGTGCATTTCAAGGGGTCTTTAATAAGTGACACAACCAGAGGAGAAGCAGACAGGACCATTTAACTTCAAACTCCCCCAAAAGGAGCCACGAGGTAGGCTCCCTCCAGCAAGCCCGGCTGGCTGCCGGGTGCCACTCCTCATTTCTCAGCGGAAAGGCCACCCCCGCAAGACTCTCCAAGCACCCCCCACCTGCATTTTTTATCAAGTGTCTAGAAGGTGGGAGCTGTTAGAATTCTCTTCTCTATTCACAGATGATCACAGCCCTTTTCCCCCCCTTTAGCTGCAGACGCACATGTAGTTTCAAATATTAGCTAAGACTCCAGCCTCCGCCAGCCCCTAATTGCTCTCTAAGGGAAGGTATCATAAGCGCAGGTATGGATGACACAGATGTAGCTTCAACTTTATGCAGGCAGGAATCCTACATCAAAGCTATTTGCAAAGTGACATAACTAGTTATTAAAAAGTACATTTTTATTATATTCCTTAGAATTTGCACTCTTCAGAAACCACGTGTATTTTTCACCGCGGCCACAGAAATGTTGGGGTAATTGACCATTAGTGACATCTGCAAGGGAGAGATGCCTAAATATTTTTCAAGCCGGTTTAATAAGTACAAGTGCTTCTGCCAATAAAAGTAACCCGATCATTTAAATAAGTTAGTATTAGTCCATCTCTCCTACCGGTTGCTGTGAGCAATCTGACTGCTGTCGTTAAGCAAAAAAGGCCAAGACAATGTGAGTTTGTCTGATCCTACCTGCATTTGTAGTCCTGATTCTCCCAAAATAAATGGGAAAGAAAAACTTACTGACTTTTGGCAAACTACAAAGGTTAACTCTATTCATCATGGAGGAACGGATGCTAAGTGCTTTCTGTCTGTCCATATATTTTAAAGATTTAGAAGGCACCTGGTGGTGTTCTCAGGATAAAGACAGGAGTGTTGGTCTTTGGCGTATGCAGAGTATCTCTTGCAGTTTTCTCTTTATATTGCCGGTACTATTGAGATCCTTTTTGGACTACAGAGTTTTGGAAACAGGGTTATTTTTCAATGATATAAAAAGCCAAAGCTTTCCCTTCTTTGGATCCTTTTGGAGTCCTTTAAGGTAAGCGAGAAGATTTGAAGAATTTGCTATTAACCCTTTGAGGAGAAGCAGCTCAATAGTTGCAAAGGTAGGAATAGAATTCTCATCACCCATACTGTAATAAAATGTGCCTCTCCCCCAATGCCAATAAAGTCTGTCCTGCAGATTTCCAGAGACCCACTCGAAACAAGGGAAAGCCTCCTAAACCTTAACTCTTAAAGTAACCGCTCCAAAGTTCAGAGCCCAAACTGCAGTCTACCAGGCAGCCTGGCAGGGGAAGGGGCCCGGTAGTTCAGACCCTGACAAAACGGCAGAGGTAACCTGAGCCTTCCCAGCGCGGTCTCACCGGGCAGGCAAGGCACCAGCAACAAATCTTTCCACTTTCTATAACTCATTTGCATGAATTTACTTTTTTGCCTTAAGAGGTTGTTGTAATGTGTGTTAAAACACACAATGCAATTTTATCTCCATAATATCACAAAAGAAATATTATGTTAGTATAAAGTAAAAAAAAAAAAAAAAAAAAAGGGAAAAAAGAATGTTTTGGAATCTGCGGACCGGCTTGCAGCAAAGCGCTGCTCAAAAGCGCCACCCAAAGGCGGGACGGGTGTACAGGCATCCAGGGAGGGATCGTTTTTGTTAATTTCAGCAATCCGAGTGTAAAAAATGACAGCGCCACGCAAGTTGACGGAGGCTTTTGATTGAAGTGACTGATTGCCTCAGCTGCACCTGCGGAAAATTGATGACAATGCTGTCTAAACCATTCATTAGGATTTGGAACTTCACGCCGATGAATGCTGGATTCATAAATTTGCTAGACATGTGTTGTAGATAATATGACAAAGCACTGTTTTCAAATGAACATTTCTTTGACCTAATTTTATCGAAATCATGCAAAGGAATGAAAGAATATTTGTGCCCAAACTCTTTGGAGACAGCTGCAACTAAAGCACACTCTGTCTCTCCCTCCCTCTCTCTCTCTCTCTCTCTCTTTGCCTTTCAAATAAATTTAAGTGAAATATATTTAGAATATATCTGCTGGTTTGGTTTAAAATATTTGTTAGAATGACAAAGCATTTATTTTTACCTATTACGAGCAACGTTACTCTCTGCCAGATGAAGGAAAATTATTTTAAGGGTTTTTTTTTTCAACCCCCAAATTTGCTAAATTGAACACAAGTGGAAAATAGGTTTTTTTTTATGATGATAATAATGTCATCTTCACGGACGTTTCAGGAGGAACCATTCCAGTACCAATTGGACATGCTCTCTGTGATAGCTAGGCTGATCACAGGCTTTGAAGAGAGAAGAAAATCCCTTTAAAATATTGACTCTTCTGGTCCAAAAAGGTGAAACTAGGGGGAAATGCCATCTATACACATTTTATCTAAGATTCCTGACTTGCTGTTGATTTTAACATATTGTAACACTATCAATACTGAATGAAGTTTTTCCTACGTGCCCCTCCAAAGACACAAAGGTGTCTGAGAAGGAAAGAGTGCACCATTTTCACACCTGGCTCTGCTTAGCTGCACACAGGAAGAAAAGGCCGTAACTGAATCCATCCCACCGGAGGCTTGAATTATTAGGAAAGAGTTACATTTTTAGAAAAGGATACCTGATACTGAAGAACCCGTGATTTTTGCCGTAGAAATAGATCTTACTTCTACAGAAAGGACCCTCTGCCTAAGGACTTGGAATCCGCCCCCCCCCCAACAAAACAAAATGAATATTTATTAACATAAGAAGAACCTGGAGCAGGTTGGTCCGTGCATCCCAATCTGCCAAAATGCTTCCAAATCTCTTGCCTGGCATTTAAAAGACATCTCTTTTTATAAATTCTTGTGAACTGAGGTTTTACTACCAGTAAGGTAAATTCTGATGGAGCATCTTGGGTTTGTTTTTTTTTTTTTTTTTCCCTAAAGAATCTTTGCAAATACCTGAGGTGCTTACGTTAACCCCACACCTGGATGGAGAGAAACTGCAGGTGTGAACGGCAGGGCTAATAGATCTGAGTTTTGCCAAGCATTTGCTTACTGCTCTAACATCACTTTGAACTGGAAAACATTATCCAGACAAATCTAAACAAGGCTCTTTAAAGATGCTAAGCCCAAGCTGCTACAGATATGAAATTACCAAGTAGATATGTGAAAACCCTTAAGTGCAAAACAATCCGGGTTGTCTTCTAATTGCTTCATTTTCTAGTGGGGAAAATGTGTAAAACAAATAGCTGGGAATGGAGAGCTCTGAGCAGTAAAAGCAGAACATTCTTGTGTTTCAGTAAATCATAACTCTACAGCCGAATTTGGAAAGCCTGGAGCTCCGACCACCTCTAGACGAAACAGACCCAGTGTTCGCTTCAAATTCAGGCCAGTATGTTTAAAACAGTCCCTAGTTTGTCTTGGATAGCAAACCTCAGGGGTCACAGGTTCATCAACCCCACCGGTCCACCAGCAAGGAGGGACACATGGGTCCTGGGGACTACATGGGGACAATGATACTCAGCCTCACCCTGGAGATATTACAGCCTGGTCAGTGTGTGTGCAGGGGGGAGTATGGGGAGTAAAACGTGCATAAATTCTTGAGAGCACAAGGCAAGAAAACCCAGATGGCCAGCCAGACACAAGTCCAGGTTAACCAGTAGCTCATGGGGGTTGGGGGTTCCTGGGCACAGTTAAGCAGCAAAAGCTTTGGGAGAGGGGTAGCAGGGGCGGGTATGGCAGAGATATGGGTACAAGTGAGCCTCGCAGGACACATGGAGACTAACCTGTTCCTGGTCCTTCCTCCCTTAGTTACTTCTTCCCCTCCGACCATTCTGGTAGAGTTCAGCCTGTAGAGACAAGGAGAGAGCGCCCGCCACACACACACAGATCACCAGCCTAGAGTCCTCAGCACGTCCCGTCTGGCCCCGGGTAGGCACCTGAGTTTGTAACCCTCCACCTTCTGTTCGGACACCTTTTCAGGAAGCCTTTAGTCTCAAAACAAGAAAAGGATTTCCTTCCTCCAAGACCTCCAAGTGATTCAAGTCAAAGAATCACTTCACCCATCCTATGCATTCTGTACTTGGATTTTTCCAATTCCTTTTTCTCAGAAAGCCGTGCTTTTAGAATTAGGGAATTTACACTTCCTGTATCTAAAGATCCTTGGCCAGAGGGTTTTTTTCCCCTTGCCCTGTGCGTCCCTTCAAAACCCACTCCAAACCTGGTTCTTTCATAGCCTGAATGTGGCCCCTTTGGGGCCTGATATGACACAGCCTCTGACCTTCCTGGGTCTCAAATCCTGAGTTAGTTTTCATTTCCCCTTAGACACAACGAGCAAAAAAAACCCAAAGCTTTTGAATGTGGATTTCCAGGAAAACCAAACCCAGTTTGGATCAGATGCTCCTCTCAGGTGACTACCATCTCAGCAAACACCTTCTCACTGCAAACTTGCCTGGGGGTGCCTTGGAGTCCAGCCTCCTTCGCTCAGGAGCCAGGTCCCAGAGCCAACAACGGCTGTAACGGGACTCAGGTGCGGACGCTTCTTGGAGAAAACAGGGAAAGGGGGCACGTGTCCAATTTCGGGATGGCGAGTCCTCATTGAGAGTGGAAGCTTTGCCACACCCAGTCTCTGCTGACGGGCATGTCACGGGCCCTCCAGCCCAGGCCATCGTGAGGCCTTGGAGGCCCTCAAAAAAACTGTGTTCCAAGGCCAGACCTGGAAGTTATGTTGAGCAAACAATGCAGGGGCTGGGGGGGGAGAGGTGAGGGGAGCGAAGAGGTTCAACAGGCAGGCGAACCTTAAAAATCTAATTCACTCTGTCCTTCTTTTGGGAAGGGCATTGGCTGAGAAGCGGCAGAGTCAAGGCTAGGACCCTGGCGCCGGGGCCCTTTTGGCACACCTCCAGCCCAGGCCGCTTCTCCACCTGCTTCACAAGCTTGCTGTCCTGCAACAACCAGGCTAATCTAGCCACGCCCTGCCCCCCATGCGTGGAGAGAAGACAGAACCAACTCACCGTTAACCTACGCGTCCAGGCATTTAGTCAATATCAGCTACTGAGTCTGTGCTGGAGATACAAAGATGAAAATAGCCCATGCTCTGTCCTCCAGGAACTCCCAGGCCGGCAGAGGAGAATGACCATGAACAGGACCTTGAAACCATATGCCCTCTATCAGGGTGGCCTTGCGCAGAGTCATCACTCTCCTAAGTTCCTCCCCTTGTGCCAGACAGGAATAACCAGACACCCCACCGGGGCTTGCACATGCACACTCATGCACGGTGCCACCACTGGAGGGAAGGGGAAAAATGAATCACCGGGAACACAGTGTCGTGAGACCCCAGACCTCAGCCTGTGCCAATGTCACAGGCAACAGCATCTTCAAATGCCGACGGAACGCACTCTGATCTAAGGCAAGTGCGTGGAGCTAACCTTGCACCCCAGCTGCCTCAGATTGCTGGAGAGCTGTGCCGGAAGCCCCGTACACATCAACCTCTGTGGTGAGGATCGTGTTCTCAGAAGCATGGTTGTGTCTGGGCTGAAAGGGCGTGGTCTCGGTGGATAATCTGAAAGATCCCACCTCTGAGCAACGTGGCTGACACGCTTAGGTCAGCTGTCACTCGTTACAAACCCCAGCTGGTCACACAGGGAGGGGAGTCAGGACCGTCCAAGGCAGTGGTCAACTGTCACCACACAGACACCAGTGTTTTATAAATACCTGCAGTGGCGGGAGGGCCAGACGGATAAGCCAGGTGGGGAAGCCCGACGGTGTGAGCCCCAGGAAACGGGGGCTATGGACGCCTGGGGTTCGGGGTCGGGGTGGGGGGTTTGGGCCATCTAAAGGGGCAGATGGTCAGCTCTGATGGATTGTTCGGCATGGATGCAAGGACCCAAGGTTCCCGGCACTTCCGAACATTCAAATGAAATCAAAACTCCAGATAATTATATAAAATCTCCAGTTATTAAATGTTAGCAACAAAGTCATGTTGGTTTTAAATAATCTGAGAACCAAGCAGAACACATTTATGGGTAGAGTAGGACCCCCCCAGACACCCATTTTGCAACTCTGGCTTAGGCTCTTCGCCCAAGGATCCTGGAAGAACTCTTTAGTTCTTCTTGCCCCGAGCCAAGTGTCACCCCATTAAACAGATGGGACTTGCTGGCTGAGCTAAAGGTCAGCGTGGTCTCCAGCAGGGCAGGGCTGGGTGACACCCTGAACCATGCTTGCACGGAGCTTCTGGGACTGGTCTGTTTCTGGGAAAAGCCCCCCAGGCGTTCCTGCAGAATTGCCAGAAAAGGAAGCATCCCCCTCTATCTCAGCATGATACTCCACAACCTCTCAGGAGAGAGGGTTTGACCGGGGATTCGCTTAAACGTGACCCATTGCTGCTCGCTGTTTCTCCCTGGAAGGAAGCAGAATTGCCCCCTTGGTTGTAAGGGAATCACTTATTCAGAGCCATACGATAGCATGTGAGCTAGGTGGTTTGAATTTTTGCTTTTGTCAACATTTGCTTCCATCAGATTGTTCTTTTTATATATTATACATAAAATTTATACACATTATTTATTGTGTATTATAAATATACATAAATATAAATATAATGGGATATATATTTATATATGGTTTTTTTATAATTGCATATATATTTTTTGTCTCTTATCTTTCCTTGCATCTACAGATAGAGCCCAATACAATGGTTAAAATATCACATTTCTCCAAATGGCTTTTTCTCTATTGAAATGTGATAGCGGGAGGCTCAGTGGGAATCAATTTGCTCTCAAGTTCCCCGATCCCGTGCCCTTTGGTTTCAACGAGGAAAGCCAGGGGCTCCAGGCATCCCTCCCGATTCAGGGGCTGTGTCTCCCAACCCTTCACAAAAGGGATGATGAACAAATTCTTTTTCTGTTCTCTTGTGTGAACCTGTCTGTGTGAACCTCCATGAGTGTTTGCATCCCGTGTATTAAAAAATCCTATTTAAGAATGCAAAGGTCCATACAGTGTCATTAAAACAAATGAGTATAACCCTTTGGTCATCTAGGTGAAAGCATTTTGTTGAGTTTTTTTTCAAATTGCTATTGCTATATATAAATGTAACATATAGCAATAACCATAGAAAGATACTGTGCCCTTGTGTATGGATAATTAAAATAGGAACATCTCTGGACTAAATTAAAATGTGTAAAAACCAAATCCTTATAGCATCCATGAAATTACAGAAGCTACAAGTGAATCACTAGCCCAGGGACGAAGCATTTCTCTCATTACTTCAAGAACCTCTCGCATGATCACAGTTTTACATTTTCACAAATCTACATGGTTCTTTTTATGTCCCTAAATATCTGAGCTCACTTTTACTGCCCTCTTTCCATAGATGCTACTTTTTAAGAGCAGGCAAAGCGTCTCTCCAATCATTTAAGATAAACCAACGCTTCTGGTGCTCCTGATGACGCGATTAATACACATTATGAACTAAAAATCTCCACAGGATACATGGAGATAAATTACATTTTTGTGAACAGAAAGGGGGGGATTCATGTTTTCCAGTGTTAGAGAACCAAACCCCGCGGGTTGTGGTCTGTGAATGAAAGAGCCCCGAATACCTGAGAACCCCGTGCACGTTCCTTTTCACCTTGACCTGTGACCCGCGTGGTGTGCACGACTCCCCTCAATGGAGAGCCCGATATGTCCTTTTCTCCTCTGTACTTTGAGCATAAGAGGTGTTATTACCCATAACTTTTTATTTAAAGGAATTGTGCAGCTGGGAAAATGAATGAATTTAATTATCAATGCAGTGTGAAAAAAATCATTAGAGCAAGGGCCTGGAACGCCACATATTAAAAATAAACAAAGGCTATTAAGATACAGTTCCAAAAAAGAATGTCAGTGTTTCTTCAATTCTTAAAAGGTAAATACCAAAAAGAAAGCCATATGTAAACATCCAAAGTTACAAAAGAAATTACTCTTTAAGAAAATGTTCAATGACTGACTGGATCATTGAACTTTAAATCCATACTTTATGTGGTAGTATAGGAAGGTCATTTGATTGCTGTGCATAGAAAAATGAGAATTCTAATATGTTCTCAAAGTTTCACCTTCATAAGACAAAATTTTCATTATAAAATTTTATCTAATGGTGAGCGCACAGAACTTCTTCCTCAGCCGCAGAGGATGGCGCCTCCCTAACCAGGGAGCAAGCCTGCCTTTGGCTTTGGAAAGGCAGTAGAACCTTATCTTTTAACTAAATTCTAAACAACAACAACAACTCTATATTAATATTCCCTCCATGACTGGAGAGCGAAGGCATGATTTAGCTCAAGGACTGGAGGTAAAAACCAAGCTAAGGCGCCTTTAGAAAGGCCTTTCTGGTTGGCAAAGCCTGGTCTCTCGGCAAGCAGGCGTGTTGAGCGGGGCAGGGTCTCCTGCTTGGTGCCAGATTGCCCTGTGGCTGCACCGACTGCCATGGGGTATTCATAGCAGGGCCACTTACAGATTCAGGTCAGGAGGAGCCCAGGCAAGAGGGCTGGAGGCTCCACTGTTGCACATCAAAAGAAGCCACAGGATGACTCGGAGCATGGCCCACGGTGGTGTCTTTCCAGCCAGAGAGATCCGGTTAAACAGAGAGCAGGAGAAAAATTCCAGGGTCCGCTGAAGGAAGAGCAGGTGCTTCTGCCTCGGAGGGGAGAGCAGGGTGCCTTCCCTCCCTCAAACTCGAAGCAGCTCACTTATTCATGAGGCCATGACATGGGGCCACTGACATGGGTGAGAGCTGTGGAGGGGCCATCGCAACAGAAATGAAGGATCCTGTCTCCATCCAGAGGGAGAAGGCCCAGGAGCAGCCGCGTGTCCTCAGCTGCGTCCGAGCGCCCTGGTGGACCACAGCTTCCATTTCGTGGCCGGGAGGCAGACGTGAGTGTGGAAACCCACAACATACGATGGTCACTGACCAGTTCCACGAAGTTCTGGTCACTTTGGTCAAAAGCTTCGGTGTGGATGTCTCCCCTGGGACTCCCAGAGCCCCTCTGGAAGGCCGGGCTCTAGGAGGAAGTCCAGTGGGGCCTTGCTGGGTCTCCACCAGGATCGGTCCCCAGTGGTCCCCCCAGAACCATGCCCAGCTTCTCGCCCATCCCCCCTCCAGGCCTCTGTCTGTAAAACCAAGGCATTGGACAGAGGCACACGAAGGTGCCTGGGTCCTGAGTGCCTGTAAACGTTTGACATCTTAGCCCCTTCCTCGACAAGAGCCCTTTGAAAATCCAGCGAAAGCTACGTACTTTCTCCCCCAGAGAAAAGCTCAATGTCCCTTACAATTCCGAGAGGTCCGTGAGCCACCCCAGGCTCACACGGGGACCCCAGCCTAAAAGCCCCTGAACCGGCTCAAAGACACCACCCTCACCACCATGAGTTTTCACAGCAAGGAAACTGAGGCCCAGAGAAGAGCACAGAGTGTCCCCAAATCCCCCCCCCAAAAATCAGCGTCCCCCAAACTGGGGTGAGAACCGGTTTCCTACCTCCTGGGCAGAGTCCTTCCTGGGGGCTCCTCTGCCCTCTGCACGCCCTTCGCTCGTAGGCGGTGTTCCAACAAGGGCGGGGATGCAAGGAAGGGGTGACTGGGGTCGGATGGGGCCCTGGACCAAGCACCACAGGTCCCCAAGCGCCACTGCCGTCGGGTGAGCCCCGGGCGGCCGCTGCTGAGGGAAGGGGGCTGGAAGGCACCACCTGTCCCTCCCATGTAGCATAGGTGGCCCTAAGCTGTTGTCTCAAAAAGCACATTTGCTATCTTTAAAAAAAAAACGTGGAGGAGGAGGAGGAGGAGGGGGACGATAGAAAGGATGCTCAGTCTAGATAAATTCAGAATGATTTGAATACATTACTGTGGTTAAGTTTAGTACATAAAGTACTAGGGATGGCTCTCTGCGCATTTCAATGAAGCCCAAAATAATGAGGCTTTGGCGGGCCCTTGCTGCTTCATCAGAGCGATTCGGCCCTAATAAGTGGGAAGGAGGTGTCCACAGCCCCTTGCCTGTGAATCGTCCTGCCGGGATTCAGCCCAGCCTCGGAGGGGGTGGTGAACCCCAAACGGGCAGTTGGGGAGAGGTCACTTCCAGGCCGAACCGGCAACCAACGAGCCCATCGGGGTGCAGCCGAAAGCTGTCCCTAACCCTCCCAGGAGTCCCCAGGTGGCGGGCTGGGACTGTGGCATCCCCGGGGTGGGAGGGGGGGCCTCTGACCTGCTTCTCCCAGCTCTTCCTTCTACCCACTCCCCAGACCCAATGGTGCTGCCCCCCAACCCACGGCCACCCCAGGGAAACAGAGCAGTGGCCCCAACTAAGGGACTGAGAGGCCACCAGCGATTGCTTCCAGGGCCCGTGAGATGGAAGGGCTTAGGAGAGAAGGAAGGATGGAGAGGAGAAGGGAGTGTGGGAAGGAGAAGAGACACAGAGACACAGAGACACAGAGAGACAGTCTCCCACCCGTAGGCCCACCCCCTGGGCCCCCGAAATGGAGAGATCTGAGGTGTGGCTTCCTCCAGCGTTTCTGGGCCCCAAATGGCTCAAGCTGCCAGAGTCAAAGGAGAAGGGCTTAGCTCCACGGCCACCAAATGAGCCACATGTGCCAGAAATCATCCCGGGAGCCAACATCTAGGACGGGAGGACAGGGATTGCAGCCCCATCTCAGAAAAAGAATGTTCCAAAAACCGGTGGCCTTCTGTAAGGACTTTTCCTAGAGCCTGTTTCCGACTCTGCACTCAGGAGAAGGGAGAAGAAGGAGCCCATGGAGGCACCAGGCGTGACCCTCCCCTCCCCCTCTCCCCCCGCCAGGGACAGAGCCAGGCTCCCCGTACAATGTGTCCCCAGCCCAGGGAGCTCAGAGCCTCTGCCAGGTAAGCTCAGCAGACCCATGGGCTTGCAAATAAGAGTGAAAGTTACTAGCCTCCATATAAAAGGAAACCCACAGACTGTGGACCAAACACTCACTGAGAAAATATAGTTAAATCAGTAGAATCAGACTCCTTTTCTGTTCTCTGGATATAACTTGCTCCTGGACTTCTGTGAATAGTTAACTGAAAAGCTGTTGGGGTGGACATCTGTTGCTTTTGCCTGCCCAGCCGCTTTCCTCCTTTTGCTGGAAATAGCATCCCAATTTTCCTTGAGGACTCACTCCTCCCCCCACTTGCTCAATCCATGTGGTCTTGGGTAGAGCTGAACCCGCCTGCAGCTTCAGGGGTGGATGGCCAAGTGACCCAGACCAGCGACAACAAGGACATCACATTCCTCCGGCCACTGTGACCGGCTCAGGGCCAGCCTGATTCAATAATAGGTCTTTGTGTAAAAAAAGAGAATCTTTCCACGGGAGCTCCAGAGAGGACGGATAAATGTCTGGGGCTGCTGGGAGCCATCTGGCCACCACAAAGAGAGAGTCCAAACAGCCTGTAAATGGAGCCAAAGCAGAGGTAGTCAAACTGACCCCCGGCTGACAGTGTTCTTGCCCCTGGATCCAGCCCTACCTGAAGCTCTGCCCCCTCTGGGATTTTCAGTTACATGAACCAAGACAATTTGTGGTTTGACAAGCCCATCCGACTCTGGGCTTTCCTGGAAGAGACTCGGCCAAGGTCAACTGTTCTCTGGTGGCCTGATGAACACGTAAAGCTTGCTGTCAAGTCCCCAGAATGATAGGAGGCAGAAGGATTGCTTCTCTCAGGTAGCACAATGTCTACCCTGTTCCCAAGGCCTCTGAAAAAAAAAAAGCACCTACTATCCTGGGTTACATTTTGGGAGGCACTGTGACTGAAGGATAGATTCTCTGGGAATCTATCAAGCTGTGAAATATTCACAGTTTTAAAATTACTCATCAAGAGCTGGATTTTTTTTTTCCCCTCTGCTACCTTAGTTACTGATTATTTCCAGATCCATCAGATACACAAACTCTTGTTTTTAAAATGCAATCAGCACACCCACGCACCCATCTATAGATAGTAAAGAATAGGTAGCTGAAGCCCCTGGAATGTAATGCTATCACGCAGGATGAAATGGATAGCATTACAAATGTACACTCAGCAGGAAAATACTATTTAGCTGGTAATTCAAGCTGGGGATGAATAATCAGTTCATTTTGAATAATGAACCAGGAAAGCAGTGCCATTTAGAAAACTTGGGGTCCATTCTTGTCTTTGAAAGCCTGGTGTGGCCGTGTGTCACTCTGATGCAGAAGGTCACCATCCCTCCCACAGGGCCCAGGCCACGGCCTCCAGGCAGCCGAGGGGCGGGTTGGAGACCACCCAGGCAGACTTCTCGGGCTCTGGTGTCTCTCTGGCTCCAGTGTTTCGGGAGCCCATACTGAGACCTCCCATGTCTCTGACCACTGAGCTCTGCAGAAAGACAGTCAGTGCGCAGCTCTGGGGTCTCCGGACCTATTTAAGAGCCCCGTTTGTTGGTTTCTTGTCCTCTGTGCTTTGGGTCCCACCCCTGGACTGCTCTTGCCCTGGAGCCACCAGATCCTTGGAGGGAGGAATTCTTCCCAGTTCTTCCTGACGTGGCTCCAGAAAATGCTCAGGTGAATTTATGGCCAGTGTACTCCCAGGACTTGGGACCAGCTCCTTGAAGCATATCCCAGAGGAGCATCAATATAGGAAAATATCTTAGAAAGGGGAAGTTCACTTAGAACCCCATCATACCTGATCGTCACCTGTTTTGAAGACGGCTGTACCCTTTGTACCTGTGAAAGTGATCTGGTGCCCGGGGCCTACCTTTAACCTCTGTTTGAGACGCGGAAATGAACATGCTCTCCTGCCCTGGCTGAGTGACCAGACTCTTCAGGCACAGGGCCTGCAACCCCCTGCGAGGTCCGCCCAGTCCCTTGAGCCACGAGCCAGACCTCAACTGGGACCTAACCCTGCCAGGCCAGCAGGTCTGAAAAATCCACATGTTCTGTGCGGAAGCCACAGGCACCCAAAAGCCAGATTCTTAGCCTCCACGGAAAGCTTTGGAACTTTATTCTCCTGAAACACTGACCTAATCCTTGCACTGAGACCGCTATTTACACTAAAATTGGTCACATAATGAAAAAAAAAGTAGTTCATTAATATGCTAAGAAGTGCTAATTTGAACATTGCCAAAAAGCAATTGCAAATTCCATTTTGCAACTTGCAAATGTGATGCAGTGCAAATTAAGGCTGATGGGCCCATCTTCAGACATTCAAACTTCTGGGCTTTCCAGGGCCTCGGCTGCGTTCATTGGCTCCAGGACCCAAGGGGTGACCTCTCCTTCCTTCGGAAAGAAAGACTGTGCCTCCCGCAGTGGGAACGTGCCCCTGTTAGCCATTTCTACACTGACATCAGGTGAACCAGAGCAAGGGCAACACAAGGGATGTTGCTGAAATGACCCACAACAGAACAGGAATCACTGAACTTTCACCACCGCGTCTTCCGTAAAAGGAAGCCATATCGGATCCACAACTTCTAGCCAAGACAACCCACCCAGGCCCCAGCCTCGAGCCCCTCCGCCAACAGGTGGCCCATGATGCTCTGCTGACCCAGGTTGGCTTGAGAAGCAGCCTGCAGGGGACTCTCCGAGCGGGGGATACCGTGAGCATCGGGGCCAGGTTGGCAAGGGTTGGCCACCAGGCCATGAGGGGTTCACTCAGGGCAGCTCTGTTGGGGCATAATAAAGCCCGGGGGCCTGTGTCACACTCAGCAGTCCCTTCCACCTTTCCACCATCCGCCCTTGACCCCCGTCTACCCAGGCGGTGGAGTCAGCAGTCATGTGCCCTTAGGTTCCAAAGTCAGCAGCACATACGGGGAAATTGGGGTAGAGTCAAAAATATCCTTCAAAGTCCCTAAGTCGGCACAGCAATGGGGACCGACCTACCTTCTGCCAGTAAATGGCACACAGCCAGCCTTTCCTCTGTCTGGTGGACATTCTTTCTTCAGTTGGCTTTGGAGACTATACTGTAATTTTTTTAATGCGCATCTTTAAACACAGAACAATCCGTTAAACACAGCGGGATATTCCAGTTACCAAGAGGCACTGGTCAGAGGCCCCGGTACCCACTGCCAAGGCTTGCCAGACGTAGGGCCCACACGGGCAGAAGCTCCCCGCTGGCTTCACCGCCACGCCAGGCGGTTTCCCTGGAGGATGAGCGCCCCCACCTGGTTTCCACCTTTATGGCAGGAGCATCTTACGACCTCATCCTCAGGGACCTATTCCTTCGGTCCTTTGCGCCTCACTGCCTTCTCCAAAGGATGCCCACAAAACGAAAGGATGAAGTAAACGGATGAAGGGACTGGGTAATGCAAGAGTAGGGAAGTCAGTGCTGGAGCCAGAAATAAGGTTAATACACAGTCACATGGACACGGAGCACCCAGAGGGACACAGAAAACATGGCTCTGAGCTTCCCATGGGGCCAGAGCAAAGAGGGAAACCAAAGCCATCAAGGAGAGCTTTGTCCATAAAACCAAAAAGGCAGTGGGCCTGCTTCTTCTGCAGCTGAGGCCTAAGAGAACTTTCTCTGGTGGGTCCAGGGAATGGACAGTGAAGTGGAGAGTGTCCTCACCCTGGAACTACAGCCGATTTTAAATTATGCATTTGGCATGTCACTTCCCAAAACGTCACTCCATGGAAGCCCACGGATAATTTGAAAAGGCAATTTTACCCGGCAGTTCCCTGGCCCCGAGCCAGAGCTGGATGTGTGCGTAGCTCTCAGCATGTTGGTCTGCTGGGGTATTTCTACTCTGAGATGAAGCAGAAGGGAAGAGAACTCAGGGGCAGCCACACACACACACACACACACCTGGCCGTGGCCTCCGGGGCCCCACCTGCCTCTCCAGCACGTCTGCACCTTGATGCCTGTGCTTTCCCTCCACGCCAGTCTTCTGCCACTCCCCCGAGGGGACATCAGCCAGGCTTCTTCTCAAATGTCCCCGTTCAGGAGGTTCCCTGCGATCTGTCTGTCTAGAGCCGAGAGTTCCTTCGTAGTGCCCATTATAATCAGAAATGACCTCTTTCGTATTATCCCAACTAGAACGCACACTCCATGTGGGCAGGAACTTAACACTTGCTCAAGCTGATTTCCAAGCACGAAAAATTCTGCCTGGCGCATGGTAGATAGATATTTAATAAATATTTGTGGAATAAAGGAAAGGGCAGAGCAAGCCTCTATAGAGGAAGCTGTGTGCCAAGCACTGCTAAGCACTTTTTGAACATATGCAAGTTTTATCACTGCTCCATTTCACAGAGGAGGAAGCCGAGGCCCAGAGAGGCTAAGTCATTTGCCTAGGATCACACAGCTAGGGAGTGGTAGGAGCTAGGAGGTCTGGCTCGGGAGTCAGAGCCTCTGACCCCACAGCTGCTGAGTGCGTGGCGAGCAAGTTTCATCTCCTTCCCGGGATCCGGAGATCTTCCACATGCAGCCCCCTCCCCCCGAAGCTGCCGAGCATAGTGTCTGATTCAGGAGATCAGCTGCCTAATCCATTTAAATTCTTCGTTCTTTAACATTGTTGATTTTAGCTGAAATGCAAAGTGCAACACAGAGGAGCCCCGTTGGCCTCCACTGGAGAGTCCAGGATTAGTTCATTAATAGGTTCAGCTGCTGCCCATGCAGCAGCATAACATTAGGGGCTAACTGCTTCCAACCACGCACCACTTAGAACCTCGCATTTGCAAATCAGCTCAAGATGTGTATCACCGTGAGAGGACTGTGTTAAAGGAATGCATTTTTCATTTATTCTATTAGTGATCGCTATTATTGAAGAGGATGGGTGTAGACAATGCAGAGATAGCTGTTCTCATTTGTTTTTCTAAAAGCAGCCAGCATACCCCATTCATGCCAGCATGGTTCCGTGGGGAGCTGCCAGTCAGGGGCACCTCAAACAGGGATCCCCCAGGAAGCAGCCTAGACCCCCCCCCCGGGGTGGCCCCGACATGCCTGGCCTGGCCCCTGTCAGCCCTGCCCAAAGCCCAAGCTCACGCCCACATCCAGAGCAGGGACTGTGGGAAACACACGCAGTCCCCGTAGAATGCATGAAAACAGAATGCAGATTCTGGGGAAGGAGCTCCCAGTGCAACAGGAGAGGGCCTGGGTGAAGCCCGCAAAGCCTCCCACTTGTCCCTGAGACACGTGCTCTGGTGCTCTGAACGGACTTTCCAGAGTAAAGTCCAAGATGCAGTGCCATTGACCCATTGCAGGTGGGAGCATGGAGGCCCCACCCAGCAGAGCACACCTGCCACTCTGCACATCAGCTCTGTCCTCACAAGACCCCCTCTCTCTTCCGTGCTGCTCGGGGTGTTGGCATGTTTTCTTTGCCACCTAGCTTCTGCTTCTCCTAAGTTCCTGCTTCCTGTGACATCACTTGCTGTGACCTCCCATCCACCAGGGTTTGTTCTTTGCTGCTTTCAGCTTCCAGGTGGTTCCCCACAGTGAAAACAGCCATGCCTGGGAAAATATCCACATAAACCAGGAAACTACCTTTGTCCCACTTTATGTCCCCTTCTCCTTCCTCTGCCATTTGTCCAAAGGGGGATCCATGAGACATCAAGGCTCCTAGCGTCCTAGATGGCCAAGGAAACCAGCCCAGTTCACTTTTCCCAAGCACATTTTAGTTTATCAGGCAGGTAGGAAATCAGAGCCAAAAATCAAACTATTTTGGAGAGGACGTGCCTGAACGAATATGCTGTTTGAGAAGAATGGCCTGACCCACTTCACCTACTGGTACAACTAGCTGCCTAAGGGGAGGGTAGAAAACACTGCTTCAGGAAAGTAGCTTGGCCCCAAGATAGACCAGCTCATACTGATACAAGAAGCCCAGTTTTCGTGCCATTATCTTTGCCACTGTTATGCAACACATTGGGTTTCTGGGTTTATACATCAGTCTCATGACCTTGACTAATGTGAGTCCATACCCAAAAGATAGATCCACTCCCTGAATCTGAATAAAATCCAGTTTCTTGATTTGTGAGGTTGCAAATCAAACCTCAAGCTGTGCTAAGGTTGCCAGCTCACAAATGCCACCTTAGAGATGGCTGCTTTTGGTAAGTGTGCCTCCTCCCCCACCAGGCCCCAGTAAAACTCTTCCTTGAGGGGAGAAAGCAGGCAAGAGTACACGTCAACTGCAGCCTAGAACAGTGATTCTCAACCCTGGCTGCACAGCGGAATCAGCTAAATCTTACCCCCAGAGATTCTGATATAAAGGATCCAGGGTGCCACTCGGACATTTTTTGTTTCCAGAGCAGGCCAGACGGTTCTGCTGTGCGTTGCGAAAACCCTGACTAGCACTTGGAAACCCTCAGTTCACACCTCCCTGTAGAGATCTCCAATCTGATAAAGACCAGAGGGTAGAGAGGAGGAACACGCCATTAGAGGCCTGAGTAGAAGCCTCTAGAGACGAGGGAATGACTTCCACCAGGGGAATACCCCACTTCATCCTTCTCCGCTTCTTTTCTGAGTTCTCCTCCTGATCGGGTATCTGTGTCAGCCACCAGGAGCACCTGCTCGCCCTGGTTGAAGTTTGCAACTGCCTTTGGATGCCAGTTGGAGCCTATAATTAGAATTCACCATGATTCCAATAACACAGGGCCTATCCCCAGCCCGGGGCTTCAACGACGTCAGCTCTAGCCCAGTGATTTAAAACCTCAGTGGACAGATTCGCCACACCTAACATCCATCTCCTGGTGCACCGCCCCCTCCGATGTCCACCGAGCAGAAATTGAATTATGGCCTCAGATGCAAGACTGAGAAGTTGCGGGAGGAAGTCGCAATTATGCACGGACCTGGTTGGGCAATTTGAAGGGAAGCTAAATCTGTCTCCCCTTCGTCCTTCAAGTATCCTTCTGGAAACCCATCCCAGCACCCACCCCAGCAGCGCGGCAGCCTGCCGTGTTTGAAGCAATGCAGGGAGGGGGCGCGGTGAGCTTCCCCAGGAACCCCTCTCCTAATGCCAGAATCGAGACAGCATAATTAGTCTTCACTTTCACAAGTAATAAATACACTCAAATTAAAAATACATCTGTACCACTCATCTTCCCCCTGCATATATCATAACATGTAAATACACATTCCACTTGTCTTTCACTAATCATTTACTTTATACTCTCATGTTGGTCAACAGGGTAAAAAACCATCTTCCTATGTATCTCAATATCATTAATATTCTTTAAAATTTATAGGTTCTCACTTTAGACTGAACGAGGGCCATTGCCTTTGGCAGTGGAAACAATTGGAAAATTTGTGAATTATATGCCTGGTTGGCTTCTATTTGCCAAGCTAAATATTTAAGAAAGCCCTTCTGTCACGAACACTCGAAAGTTTTTAGTTAGCTTAACAATTCGGTAAGAAGAATTGTGGGAGTAATACCAAATTTGGAATCAGGAGACTTTGGTTTGTGTCTCCGCTGAGTCACATAAAACTGTTCTGTGACTTTGGCCATCAGCACCTCCCCGGGTTTTAGTTGCCTGAGTGGACCCGGAACACCCTTACCTGCCCTGCCTACCTCCCGGCGGTGTAAGGAATATCAGTCAGCAGGTGCACCACTCCAGAGGCTGCATGGGGGTCTGGGGGGTATGGCAGGAAACGGAAGTCATCCCAGCAGAGTGTGGGCTCGGTCAGGGGAGGAGACCAGGGACAGTGGGGCACCCAGAGGGGCAAGGGAGGAAACAGTTCCCAGAACCCGTGCACTCGGGAACCTCAGAGGAAGGACCCCCTAAACAAGAGCTGAGGTTGGGTGGGGTGCGACAAAGCATGGAGGACTGAGCATGCTCACCTCCTTCTTTCTCTCGCCTCTGATTTCCTTTCGAGGCTCCCAATGGCCAAGTCCAGTTAGAACCAGCCAGCAAGGAAGGGCAGCCCACGCGGCCAGCCTCTGGGGTCACAGGGAAGGGCCGAGAAAGCTGGACGTGGATACGGCTGGGGGCAATAACCAGCTCAGAGGTCTTATGCACGGTCAAAATTCTCCATTCAGGCCCAGGTACGAAAAATGTGTTACCTCCTTGCAAGGAGTTTTCAAAATGCCTCAGAATTCAGGTCTCCTCAACTACCGAAGGCCCTGACGCTGAGTAAAAAGGTACGTGCCGTTCTCGTCGGAGTGTTGATTAATAAACCTCACAGTAAGGAAGTTCACTATCCAAGAAAGCAGAGAGTTCGACGTCAGCTTAAAGAAAACGTATTTGCTTTCAAAGGTTTCTCCAAGTACTTTGCACAAGGACCCCTCCCTGGGCTCCCTAAGCAACACTCCGCACCCCTCATCTGAGGTCGGAGGCCAGCAGATCTGCAGGGAGGGAGGGCACTTGCCCCCCACCCCAGTCCCCACCACAGCTGGCTCCCGCTCTCTGACACTTCAGCATCAAGGAAGAAATGTAACATCTTGGGCAGTTTTCGCAAGAACACAGCAACCAGGTGTACCCGAAAGCTTGCCTAGTCCTGGGAGTACTCAGTAAGTGCCCCGGTCATGTCCTTTTTAGGAGAACATCCTGACCTGGAAACGGGGTGGATCTGAGGGTTAATCCAGTCCAAGCCTCTGTTTGACCGATAAGGAAAATGAGAGCCAAAGAGCCTTACTCCGTGTGACTTACTCAAGACCACAGAGCAAGCCAGAGATGGAAGACCTCCACCTTCCCACCTCCTCGTCTGGTGCTCCTTATCCCCCAGCGGAGCAAGGAGCATGTGAAAATACATGGGGGTGAGGTCTTTGTCATGCTGTAAAGAGGCTGGGAGCACAGACTCTAGAAAGCCCCCACTCCACCTGCTGTGTGATAGTTCATCTTTCTAAGCCTCAATGTCTTCATCTGTAAAATGGGCACGAAGAAACTTCCCTACTTCCTCAGAGAGCCCTCAGGGAATCCCCGAGGGGGGACGAAACAGAGCACATAAAGTGCTTGACCCAGTAAGCAATAAGAAAATTTCCATGGTTGCCAGTTCATCAGAATATCCATATTAATGATAACAGCATTTTCTCAGGGAGACCACACACCCAGCGCTCATTGGGACTTGGAATCCAAGTAGATTAGAAAACTAGTGAGTCAGCTGAGAGCAAAGCTCCTTTCATCATTTTGCAAAGAGTGCAAATGCATTCTGGCACTGCCCTGGGGACAGGGTGAGCCATGCCTGCAGGGGCAGGATGGTGAGAGCAGCACCAGTGGGATGGGCTGCCCCAGCGACTGGCCTGGCCTTGGGCGAGGCTGGGAAACTGGCCTGTCCACATGTCACCAGCATCTGAAGGCTGAAATGGGGCCATGCTGACTTTAAATACCAAAACTATAATGACCTGTAGTTCCCACTGCCTGGATTCTGGATCCCGGTTTCTCCCTCTGCCCCGCCCCCATCACCCTCCAGTTAGCCCTAGAAGTCTTCAATGGGAGCTTTTCAAACACTCACACGTTACTCCATCACCCGACTGCAGACACCATTCGTCGCCCCACCACCCCCATGTTCTTCTTTGACTCCCCTGGCTGATGGGTTTCCATGGTAACCACCTGGTGCTGTCTCCCCAGGCCTCCATGGGGCATCAGAGCAGTGCCTGTTGCAGTGTTGAAGGAGGGGACAAGGGGCCTCAGCCGCTCTCTCCCCCAGACGCCCTCCTCATCCTTCAACAACCCTCCCTACCCTGCCCCCAATGGCTCCCTTCAGGGTCCCCCACTCTCTGGTGACACGTCAGGATCCATTTCTACATTGAACAGTAGAACAGACCCAGGTGCCTGGAATTGACGAGTCATTATGGAGTAAGGCACCCTGACATCCACTGAGACCATGGCTAGGGAGCCCCCACTGGCCAGAGGAGGCAGAATTAAAAAATTAAACAAAAAGAATAAAATTGCTCTTGCTTCTGGATGAAATATCCTGATAATCACAAGGAAGGAGAGCCTGCAACCATAATCATAATCATCTGTGGTCTTTGCCTGTGTAGACCTGGCCTAAGGCTTAAATTTAAACCCAGGGTGACTCTAAAAGCTACATGAATAGTTCATTTCCCAACAAAACTGCCATACAGGGAGACAAATAATTTAAGTAGGGACAATGTTTCACCAGTATGCACATATTAAAAGTTTGAAATCACAACCCAGGGAAAGCCGGAGAGCGAAAGAAGGAAAAACAAACTTTTGTTTCATTTCTTCTAGCCGGCAAGATCATTTCATTCTGAAGCCGTCTGTGGTCCCCCCCTCCCGCTGCCAGAGCCCACTGCTCCCTCCCAGAAAGGGGGTGACTGTCACAGACGAAGCGTCCAGGTGGCAGTCCCTCCTCAGAGGGGCAGAGGGGGCAATGTAGAGGGAGAGAGACCCCAGCCATAAATTCACCCCCTTGAAACGTCCTCTGCAGTGAATGTGCTTTGCCCCCAGAAAAGCAGTCAAATGCTTATTGACATCAGATTGATGGGAGCCAGGTCTAATTTCTAACCCCGGGGAGCATTTCCCCACTCTCACACGACAGTCTAGCTCCTGAGTGTTTCCCCAGCTGCTCCCCCGCCCCGACCCAGAATCAATGTATGGGTTATAGATTATTGATCACTAAGGACCCCGACCACAGGCTCTCCCTCAGTGTCTGAGCAAGAGCTATTGTTCCTCTTGCCAGGCTTTTAACCATGAGTCATCATGCAGTTTTGGGCACAGAGCAATTACTCATCGTCAAGTTATCCTACCCGAGCTTATCAAGAATTTAAACTGAAAAATATGTAGATGTGCCTTCCTGTGGCGGCATCCTGGGTACACGAGGAGAGTCAGACGAACGTTCTTGGCCCAAGAGTGAACGCGGAACCATTGGCTTTTGATGCTCTCTCCCTAATATATCGCGGTTTCAGTGAGACTAATATCTCCATTCTGTGAACCAGCCAGCAGATAGAAGTTACCACATTATTGTGGTCTGTTTCCGAGGACAAATAAAGTATGCTGCTCCCCAGTGTTCTGCAGAGCACGCCACGCTATAGACAGAAGTGTTTCAAGTCAACACAATATGAAAAAATTCAAAATAAAATGAAAAGTGTCTGAAAACAAACCAACATAAATATACAGCAGTCCTGTTAATTATGATTATTTATGATCCTAAGAACTGGCATCATTACTGTGCTTTCCTTTCCAAAATCTCACAAACTTGTTACTATACAGCAGTTTCGGAGTTCTATAGGCTTAGAAAGGTGGCGTGCCGGAGGCAAAAGTCATTTTGGGCCGAGATCCTGTATGTTCCCGGTGCGAGGGCCCGCTTGCACACGTGCGGGATGCGTGCACGGCTGATGCACAATAAAACCCACTCGGACCTTCCAGCATCCCCCAGCATTAAACTGCTGCTAATGTATTACAGATGTCTCTGATGAGCACCACCAGTCTATTAAACAGAGTGTTCCAGTCGCCGGCAAGGGGCCTGAAGAATGATCTAGAAATCCACCCCCTTGGGGGAAACGGCCTATGGAACACCACAGACAACACTGAATATTTCATCAGGGATGACAGGGCTTTTCTCTTCTCCGGGCCCTCCCCCAGCCCCCCCGCACCTCTTCCATCGCCCTGCCTGCCACATCCCCCCACACCCCTCCTTCCCGATTTTTTCTCCACTCACTTGACAACTAGTCACGGCCACATCACTGCCGTCCCGCTGTCCTTGCAAGCTGACCTCTGTAGTGTGCGGTGCCCAGTGGTCATGCTGTCCTCGTCTCTCGCCAACCACATCTGACAGAAGACGAGGCCATCACAGCAGCGGCTCCTGGCACCTGAGACACCCTGGGACTACACAGGTAAACCAGGGGAGTCCGTGTTGTCTCTGGACTTAACAACAGAAGGGAAGACATGACATCTCCAGCCAGGAGCCCACGTCCGAATATTCAAAAGGTTCATCATGCGGGTGATGAAGACGGCCCCTCAGCCCTCCAGGATGAGGCGAGCGGCAGGCAGCACGGGGGTCCGGGAGGAGCGCCTGACCCTGTCCTCCATCGGGGAGAAGAAGAGCGCAGGTGTAGCAGGGCAGTGACGGTGACCCTGGGCAGGGCTAGGTGGGGAGGGGGGTGCCCACCCCGCCGGCTTCGGGAGCCCCTCCCAGGCCGGCTCTGACCCCAAAGCTACACATGGCCCCCCGGGGCAGCAGGGAGGCCGGCTCTTCCTCGGGGCCACACCTGCCCACCGGCAGTGCCCACGGAGACAGAAAAGGCTTATTTGTCGAGAAGAGAGAGAGAGTTCCTTGAAAACCGGCATGGTGGTTTTGAGTCGCTATATTCTCTTTTTGGTGACATGTCGGGGTAGAGAAAAGCATGAAGGATTTTGACTGAAATAAATGCTTTCATAGAAAGCAGAGAGCCCTAGAGAATGTTCTAAGACTTGAAGAGCGTCAGACTATTTTAAGCAGGTGACAGTAATGTCATTGTCTGAGGGGTTAGGGTATTTTCGCTAGACTTACAAGAGGAAAGAGTAAGTTTTCTTCGAATAGAGAAAGTAAAGCAACACACCTCCCAGGTGCTAGGAGCATGCACAGACTGCAGTGACATATCTCCCTGCTTCTGGCCTTTGATGAAACGACCCAGCACTATTAGGCAGAGAGCATTTGCTAGCTCCAAGCAAAAAAAACAGAGAAAGTACAAACACACTTTTCAAATCACTCGGGTTTTTCCCAACGTTCATTACATCACCCACATCCAATTTGTCTGTTCAAAAGCCTATTCCTGCATCCCCTGGAGTTATCGTGGACAGAGAAGGTCTGGGGCAAACCCAGAGAGCGCATTTTCTCCAACCTTGAGCTTAAAGCTTACTGCAGGCCACCCCGAATAGTCAGTAAAAATAGAAAGTATCCGGATGGTGCCTCCTAGAACCATAGGCACTGATGGGAATCTTTCTCCTTTATACTAAGATACACAAAAAGGAGTCTTGCAGAAATCTTGTTAGAAGGCCTCACCGGGACGGGCCTGTGCGCCACGGTGCTGGCTTCTTCATGCCCTTTGGAGTGGGGGAGCCGGTCCTGTGGTAGTCCCGCTTCTCTCGGGTCCCCTGGTGAGGTCAGACACCCTGCTGTTCCAGGAGCTGGAGCAAGTGGAGATACCAGCTTCACAGGCGCTAGGGGGGTTCCCATTCACAGGAGTCTACCTCCCACCTTCCCCGTACAGGTGCAGCTCACCTCACGGGGAAGCGGGGCGCTGTCCCATCCTGGAGCCCTACAACAGCACCTGGAGCCACAGGAGCAGCTGGGAAAGAAAAGGGAGGTGGCTGACGGGGCTCCTCGTGCCTCCGAGCTCAGGAGAAGCCTCAGAAGATGACAGGGACAGGTGGGTAGCAGCCCAAGAACACTCTTCTGCATGCGGAATTGCCGCAGCTTCGTGAAATCCTGAAGTTTTGGGGCAGAACAGAGCTCGAATGCCCGTAAGGACAAAGCACACGCACACACGCACACGCACACACACACACACCCATGGGTCACCCTGCTTGGGCACAGCCAGCTCCCTGGAACGCATGCCCACCCTGGCCGGCCCAGCCCTGCTTTGGCTGGTGGACCCGTCCCTTCCACGGGTTCAGGTGGGTAGGCTCCAACTCTGACGTCTCTCATGGGATCACGGCTGAGCTGGAAGCCCCTAGGAATTCCCTGGAAAGCAGAAAAGCTCCCCAAACCTCCCTTAGAGCCTGTCGGGCAGGTGTCCCTCTAGCCTTGGGATGAATCTCGATTTTTTCCCTTGAGCACCAGGTGACGTGGCCCACTTGCCTTCAGGAAGCATGGAAACTCTGAATGTTTGAAACCACTTGGACCTCACTCCAAGTGCCAAGGGGCTGGCTTTGAGGGCAGGTGAACCCTAGACCCCCTGAGGGCCCGGCACGCGCTGACCCCATCCCTCCGGAGAGCTCATTCTGCGGCAACACTCACCAAGTGAGTGGAAAGTGGGTGAAACCAGTGGCACCATCCCATATTTGATTTTTTTTTTTCTTCTTTCTCTTCTTCTGTGTTTGGTTTGTTTGCGGGGGCGGGGTGTTTCTGTGGCCAGAGTGTGCAGAGCTAGTGTGGCAGAAGGCACAGCTTCTGCACTTCACAAAGCACCCTCCTCACCCCCTCACACCCTGTGAAGGGCATCCGCAGGTGAGGGACATGCAGCTGGGAAGGTGAAATCTCTTTCCTTCACCTCAGCACTATTGACATCCTGGTCCAGATAATTCTGCGCTGTGGGAGCCCTTCTGGGCATCATACTGTTCAGCAGCATCTCTAGCTTCTAGTTGCCAGTAGCACCCATTTCCCAATTGTGACAACCCCAAATACCTCCAGACGATGTCAAATGGTGGGCAGGGGTGCCTAGATGGCCCGCACTGGAGAACCACGGGTTCAAAGCATTTGCTAAATTTCACATGTGAGGTCAGGACTCGAACCCCAGACTGCTGGCCCTGAGCCTCTGTCCTTCCCACCGCCCCCAGGGAGGAGGGGGCAGGGTTTAGTCTGCTGGTGCCCACTCACACCTACACCACCTCCCACATCTTTCTCCCCGGGGCTCCACCCCACTGATGCCTCGCAAGGCCCAGGACCCTGCCACCACCAACCGCAGAAATAGGATCTTCCTCTGCAAGAAGCTCACCTCCCAACAAGTAGTGAAGGAATAGACACAAAGTCTGAGGCCCCACCTGGTGCATTTACAGCTAGGTCCCAAAATTGCAACATGCCCAGGACGACACGGCCTGGCCTCGGTGATGCTGGGGCTTCCGGGAACATCATCCTGGCACTGTTGTGGAGTGCGGTTTCCCACAGCACTGATGGCACAGTTGGCCACACGGCCAGGTACTGCTCAGAGCTGAAGTCTGAGGAACATCACTGCACAGCATAGCCTGGGTCTCATGAGGGCCTGAGGAAGGTGGACCAGAGACCAGCAGCAGTAAATCTAGAGCTGATGTGTTTGGGGGGTGGGGTTTCAGATCGATCTGTAAAAGAAAATCCATACCCAGGCCAAGACTTCAGACCCGAATCTCTCGCCAGGGCTTTAGGAGCAGGACACCTGCTTTAGGAGCCTTGGGACACCACCCCCACCGCACCCCGCCCCTGTGGCCGGCCAGATGCTCAGATCAGGCCACTGTCTCCAGAGTGGTTTAGAATGCTCTGCCGTCTGTGGGATTTCTCCCCATGTGTGGCTCTGAGTTGGATTTTTACCCTGGGTATTCGGAGCATCCTCCTGGAGCATAGTCCCGTCTCAACAGAGGGTTTTACCAGAAGTTTGAGCTACGGGGCAGATGTTACAAGCAGTGTACCTCTGAGGCTTGTGCCCCCCAATCTCCTGGGCCCACCCAGGCCTCTCTGAGAGAGAGACATTTGGACAGAGACACCAGTGCTAAGGGGCAGCCTGCCTCCTCCAGGCAGGGCACGAGCAGGTGCAAGAGTCCTGAGGCAGGACCAGGAGCTGTGTGTTCAAGGCACGGAAGGAAGATCCTGTGGCTGGAGTGCAGTAAGGACTAGAAAGGTGGGATCACAGAAAGAAACAAACCAGACCACCGACGGCCCTATAGGCCAAGGTCAAGAGATGATGTTTTAAGTGAATTAAAAGCCTTCACAAGGTGTTGAGCAGATGAGCAATGTGATCTGTTGCCAGAAAGACCCCTCAGGCTACGGACGGGCAAAGGGACCAGGAGTGGGAAGGAGTGGCTGCAGGTGACCAGTCGCAGGCAATGACAGGAGCTTGGGGACCGGGAGAAGTGGAAGAAAAGCGGGGGTCCTGGGGATGTGTCTGGAGAACAGGATACCTGCACAGGACAGGAGGCGGGCCTTGCAGAGAACGGAAGAGTCAAGGGTGGGGCTTCCATCTGCCGTCGTAATGCCATGGGCGCAGACCCCAGACTCAGGGGCTTCAGACAGTAAACATTTATTTAGCCCAGAGGCCCGAGCTGGACAATTTGGGCTGACAGTTCTGGTCTTGCTGGGGGCTCCCTCGCACATCCGGCTGAGATGGGGGCCAACGGGCTAGCTGGCTCTCATCCTCCACAGGCCAACCGGCATGGTCCCAAGGTGAAGGCCAAGGCAGAAGAGTGGACGAGCTCAGTCAAAAAGCGTTTTCGTGCCTCTGCTTCCATCCTGTTTGTTAACACCGTTTGGTGACAGTAAGTCACAGGACGGACCCTGGAGTCCAAGCAACAACACTGCAAAGACAGATGGCCAAGGGCAAGGACGCAAGCCGCTTACGCAGTCGGCCCGCCCCACCTGGTCCTGACCTTGGGCTTGCACAACTGGGTAGATGGAGCTGCCTCTTGCTGATGTAGAGCAGACAGTGAGGAACCATGGGAGATTTCAAGAATCAGGAACGCATTTTGCTTAGGGACACAGAGGGCAGTTGGAGGCCCCGGCAAGTGCCCACGAGGGCCCACGGGAGCTGCCCGATGCCTGATGGGTCCTTCTTTGGGGCTCATTGTAAACAAAATTCATCAAGCCGGGGTTCCAAAGTCCCAGGGCCACAAAAGCTTTTGATGATGCCAATGAGCCTGCTTTGGGGCGAGAAGGTGGCAGAAAGCAGCTCCTGCCCGGTGCCAAGCTGACGCCATCGGCTGGACAGTCATGGGTGCTTGTCACTTAACAGACAGGCCTCCTCCATCCACTGCGTCCACCATCCGGTCTCCACTACAGAGTGAACTGGGGCTTCCATTGACGCTGAAAGACTCTCTGATTTTATGCTGATCGTTAACTAAGAATATCTCTCTCCAGAGATTTATTACATTAATGAGCTCTGAAATCACTCATAGCAATTAACTATATTGTTTTTAAACTCTTCAGAAATCATCAAAACATGTTGGTTGTTTTTTTTTAGGGAAACATAAATAAGGGGTTGCATTGATACCCAGACAAACGCAGCCGCGAGCTCTCTCCGTGCTTGGCTTTGGGAATTTCTGGCCCCCGGTTTCCCCCGTAGACGCGTGCCTGCCTGGCCGAGAGAGGCTCCATGCCCTATAAGTGTGGAACTTTCTTTCTGGAGAGAGAATAGGACTCTGCGTCTGTGCCTGGGACCATTATGAAGGTTGGGGGCTTGTCCTGCAAACTGCCCCCCCCCACCACCACCACCACATACAAGAGGCAGAATGAGAGCTTAAGGCCTCACATCCCGGGTAAGGAGGTCTCTCGCTCCCAAGAGCTGAGTATCCCCACTTCTCCCAAATCCCTTGTCCCCACAGGGCACCCCCTAACATAAACCTGCACGCGATCCTGCCCGCCAGACCCCCCCAATAGCATAAACTGCAGCTGCCTCGGATATTCAGATGGGGTCCCTGAATCACACTGATGGCTCCCTCTTCCTTGACATCTCACCATCATTTCACTCTCCCCTTCACAAGCCACTTCCAAGGTCAGATGGAAAAGGGCAGGAGCTGAGAGCAAGCCCTCAGGTGTCAAGCTGCCTGGATTCAAACACTGACCACAGCACTCACCAGGTGTCACATGTGTGGACTTGAATAATTCAGTATCCAGCACAGAACTCGGGGCCCCCTAAATACACCCAAAATCCTTGTAAATCTATGTCAGTGATTTGCCCACATTCTGTCATTTGGTTTTCACCACTGAGAGACAGGAACCACTATTATTCCCCGTTTTACAGATAAGGAACCTGAGACACGGGACGGGGGGCAAGGCGGGTAGGGGTCGCCGTTGGCCCCAGCGGGCTACAGGCTGGGGTTTTGTGCCTCTCGGGGTCCTCCCTCCACACGGACCCCTGCATGGACCATGTCATGCGTTTCCAGCTGGGTTCAGCCGTGGGAGCTCCTGTGAGGAGGTCAGAGGGAGAAGGAGGGAGGGGTGGGGACGGTCATGCTACCAGCCCCTTCCTGGCAGGGATGCTGCTGGCTGGTGACTCCCTCCACGCAGCCTTCTCTGTCTTCTGGCTCCAAGCTGTTCTGCCCCCCGACACTCAGTTCTGGGCTTCCCCTCCCCTCCCTATGCCCCTGGGCCCCTAAAGACCCCCGTACTCCTTTGTAAATGGTGCTATCATTAAACTCCCCTCCATTGGACCCTTTGGGAGTGTCATCTGCTTCCCGCTGGGCCCCAAATTCCTGCATCTGTACTCACTACTCAACACTGCTTGTGGTCTGAGCCCCAGAAAACATGACTTCTGTCGGGGGCGGGGGTAGGGATCATCTATGCAATTTTTACTTATGAGGCTTATAGGAAGACAAGACGAGTCTTAACATTCGAAGCCCTTTGGCCGGGCTTCATTCAGCTTGCTGATGGATGATGGGGGGCCACAGAGGAGCCCCCCCATGACCACCAACACGGACTCTAGGGGCCCGCGGACACCAGCACAGCCCTGGCTATTTGAACGTGGTCAGAGACAGTCCCAGAACCTCCACTCAGCTCTAGTGTAAGCGGTGTGGCCCAGGAAGAATGCTGAGCACGTGCAGCGGATGAGAGAGACCCAGAACCCCAGAACAGAGGAATACCTCCCCAGCAAGCCCTTCCTGGAACCCCATCGGCAAGGAAACTAGCTGACTCTTCAGCAGGAGCCTCCAAGACCCCAGCTGAGCATGGCCCTGGTCAATCCAGGCCTAGGATGGTGGCTGGGAGCTGGGCTTGGAGTGGGGGAGGTCTTCCCCCTAGTCCCCTGCAGAACCCCGGGGCCCACGGGCATGAAGGCCTGCCCTGAAACTCACAGGGATGGCAGTGTCCTGAGTGAGGTCCCTGAGGTCACAAGACAGGGGAAATGGGATGGGAGTGACACCATGTCGTGTCCTTGTATCTCTGCTTCTCTCTCCATCACCCCCGGCACCAACCCCCACCCATCTTCAGGCGGACATAAAATCTGGGCATCCCTAAGGGCCCAGATCAAATCCCTCTCTTCCGAGGGGCTGAGCCAGGGGAGTCCTCACTGAGTCCACTCCAACGTGCTAAAACGCACCTTGCTGCATCATCCACCCAGGAGAAGCTCCATGAAGGACGAGCCTGAGGCTTCACGCTTTCACATATACCCATCCCCACTCCCAACGCTTGCAGGCCTGGACGCAGCCCACACTCTAGAAACACTCGCCAGCAGTTCCAAATAGCAGCCAAAACAAAGAAAATTGCTGGTTGTTGGAGCTGGAAGGGACGTCGGAGACCATCTGGGCCATTTTACCGGTGGGATAACTGATGCACAGGGGGAGCCTGGATGCAAAGCCAGAAGGTCTGACCACATTGGTAAGGTGCTAAATGTAAATGATGGCTTGCTTTTAAAAGTGTCTGGTACAAATTAAAACCTCCTAGGAGTTCAATGGCAAATGGGTAGATTCCACCTCCTTTCGCTCTACCGAACCCTGTGTCAATAAAGTGTAACGGTTTTAATACCCGTCCAGATTAACCTGGAATAAAGCAATCACATCAAAGTAGCATTGAACCACTCCCAAAGAAACTAACAAAATGGGGCAATGGGCGTTGGTGGAGTGAGTCCTGAGGGCAGGAGCTCTGGTTGCTACAGGGTGTCCCTGGTCTCAGACTTGGGAAAAGACATCTGGGTGGCTGTTGGGAGGGGGTGGTTTTCCAATTTTCAAAATGATACCTTCATTTTGAGGTAATTACAAAAACCAGCTCCATCAAGGAGGCTCCCCCTGGAAGCACAGCGCAAATCATGGCATCCCAAACTGAGCCACTCTGAAGAGCTGTTAAACTTCGCCTATGAATAGCATCCACCACAGCAAGGCCAGGAAGAGGTGTTGTTGAGGAAAAGAGGGCTTCATCCATCCTCAGGCCTAGCTTCAGCCCGCTGCCCAGTGCCCTCATGGCAACAAAACTCAAGATTCTGAACAACATCCTTTTCCCCTCCCCAGGTCACCTTCCCTCCCTTGCCCCGGCCAGACCTCCCACCTCGGATCAGGTGTGTCTTCATTGAGAAGATCCTCCGATGGAGCCAAACGACTCACACCAAGCAGGATCAAAGTGGGGGGTTTCTCAGACCCACACGACCGGAGTTGGCCAGCATGACATGTCCAATGGAGCCTTTTGCTAAAAGGAGCTCACAATGGCGCCACAGACAGACCCTTAGCTACGGCCAGGATCACGGGCACCATGATACGACAGAAATAAAACTAAATTATATCACTTGTCATCATTAAGAAAAATTTTCTTCTCCGTTCTTCATTTGAAAAGCACTATATCTAATGAATGAGTACTGAGTCATGACATGTAAATGACTAAAATATAGGAATTATACTGAGGTCAACTAACGTATTTTTAAACCATGAAATTAAGGGACCTATTCATGCCTGTCCACGGTGCCACTCACAGTCATCACGATGCTCTGCAAGGCTGCCCATGAGCCCTGGGGGACAGTGGGGCAGTTCCACAAGAGGCAGACCAAGTCCCGGGCAAACTTTCACATGATCCAGATGAAGAAATCTTGCTGACCTGTTGGCCCAGGTTCTGGAAGTCTGTGAAATCTTTGCATGTATCTGATGAAGGGCATTGCCAGGCCAGCTCCCTTCCAAAGAGCATCTTATAGATTTATCACTGATGGAAGGTGGGGCATCGGCTCCTTTGGTGCTTCCAAAATGGCGACCCACAAGAGGTGCACATCGAGAGAATGGCTCTTTCCCAGCCACATTCATCTCCTTTAATTTCTCCAAGAAAATTAAGATGCCTTGACGTCGGAACTCTGCAAAAGTTTGGATGAAAGATGGCAGAGAAAAAATAAGAGATGACCCACCAGGAAACCTGAGACAAGAAAAGTTCTGGTGGAGAACTAGCTTCCAGGGACTTGACACTTTCAGGTTGAGGCCATGTTTTAGTTTCTGCACCCTGAGGTCATCTACATTCATCTGATAAAACAATACTCCAAATTTCCTTTGGTGAAGGATTCCCCTCCATTCTCAGTCATGAAGTTTGGGTGGGGTTGACCCCACATAGAGCATCAAAGTTGGACACTAACTTGTCCTAAATCAATCAATATATGCCTTTACACTGACCACAGAAATTAGTGACCCAATCTGACCAAGTACTTGGTGGTTGTGTAGAGACACAAAGCTTGCATTGTCAGAAACTTTGTGTTCATGGAAGGAGGGCTTGAAGGTATTGGGAGGGAGAGGTAATATTCCACGGAAGCTGATGTTGAAGCCAATACCAACAGCACCCTTGGTGATACCTTATAACCTACTGGATCAAACCTCACCCTGAAGCATAACTGCCTTGAAACTTTTGGTTTACAAAAGCCAAAACACTTCCCTCTTATTTAACCCATAAGAGGTGAACAGTTTTCATGACATGCAGTGTTTCCAGAATGTAGAAGGTCCTTTCTAGAACCCTGTGTCCTACAGTGAACAGGAGCTTTCTGACTCCTCCCACCAACACGTAAAAATGACTGAACTCCAAGCAAGTGTTCCACAAAAGCTGGTGACAACAGCAAAGAAAGGCAGCTGTGCTGGTACCAAGGACAGGAATCACATGGCTTTCAGAGAGACAGGGGTCAGGGCTGATGGCCATCCAGGCTAACCCCTACCCCACTGTTTACAGCTGACCTCTGTTATTCATCAAACCCCAGCCTGTCCCAGTCTCTGATATTTGGAAATGACCGCTTCTTTGAACTGTCCAAGCCCATCATTGATTAACTGCCCCCCTGCCAACCAGGCTTGCTAGCTTCTCTGGGATTCTGCTGGGGGTGTCTGAGGAAGAAAGATGCTTAAAATGCCCCCATCCGAGCTCTCCATAACGGGATTACATAGCTCTGTCTGAATTAAATCAAGCACTACGAGGCCACTGCAATCTTGTGAAGCCAAAGGCTTACATTAAAGGGGAAGGAGAAAGATGTGAGAGAGGAGCCCATATCCTGCAGCCTAGTGGCGGGAAAGAGAGGTTGAGGAATACTGCTCTGTTGTTTCTGTCACTCAAGTCAGGGTACAACCATGAAATTCCAAGCTATCTAGGAAATTATTGGAATTTCCAAGAATTCCAGAATTCCACCCTGCATGGGGAGAAAGGACCCTAAATGTCATCTACTCGGACCTCTAATTTAATGTTTATTTCCTCCCCAACCTCTCCTACAAATAGTCACATAACTTGTGTTGATTATGTCTGGTGATGGAGAAGTCACTCCCCACTTCCCTTGGACATGATTCCGTTTTTAGCCAGTGCCAAGTCTCAAGTTTTTCCTTGTTCTGAGCAGTTATCTACATCTCTGAAGTTCCCAATCCTCAGGGCTGCTCAGAACTCATTGGTCCCTCTTCTCCTGGAAGCTCTTCAAACATGCAAAGCTAGAAATCATGGTCCCACTGTGGGTTCATATGTCTGCATTGCATCTTTTTTATTCATTTCTCACATATCCTTGGTTTACGTACCTAAACCTATCCCAGTCCTCACAGAGCACACTATTTTCCAGTGTGGTTTGGTCAGCATATCAGGATAGAGCTCCTTCCTATCACCTCCATTGTTCTTTATACCATACTCCCATTAATGCAACCACAATTGCATTATAGTTGGAGAGACCTATGGAGAGGTCAGACCAATGGATATTCCCTCATTTCTCAACAAAGGTAACATGCCCTGCCAATATGTTTCACAATGCCATCAATGACGATAACAGTCTTGTTTCTCGCTTTATTCTACTTTTATAGAGTCCCACAACTTGGGCCCGTGAGGGTGCACAGGTCCTCCTTCTGGTGGCGAGGAGGTGCGCGCACGGCAGCCCCCGTGGGGTGGTGGGGGGGGAGCATTGCTGAGCTCCGGAGACGAATGTGTAAGTAAAAGTGAAGGTTACCAAATTGAAACTGATCTATGTGGGCCACCCATTGCTAATTGTCACCCAGCTATTTTGCTTCCATGAGTCACATGGTGGGTGACAGCCACGGACGTTGATGGATTCTGACCCTGACAAGAATTCTGGTTTCTAAAACACGAGAGAGAGGACGGGGGAATGAGTCGATGAAGTTAGCAGCCCAGCGTGAGGAGAAGGGGAATGGGAGCAAGGGGTTGTCTCTGACAGCTCAAGCTGAGGAGGAAAATTAGAAAAGAAAGCCTCCACCACCGCCATATGCAGAGAGGCTGTCCGGGACAGCTGGAAGAAATATCGCCCGACCCGAATCCCTGGCCAGGATTGTGATACATGCCTGCATACGGCTATCAATAACCCTGCATGATTAATGCTAATGATTTATGTTAATTTTGCCATAAGCTTTATTTGTGCCCGGTGTTGAACTTAAGGATGTCAAATCATTCCTTGGGAGGTTGTTAGAGATTTTTAAAAGCAAAGTCTAAAATATAATGCCTGACATCCCATATATCATAACCCCGGCCTCCCCAACATTCTCCATGAGACAAGGGTCACCATTCCCCACGTAATTGCCTCTTGTTCAGCAATAAGTCCTTGGAAAAGGATTCGGCATTACAGGAAGGACGGCTCCACAGGGGCCTCTGGGTTCCCCCCTTTATTGGGGGGTGGATTTCAGGGCAGCCAAGAAGGCAGCATCCATCGCTGCACCCCCCTACCCCACGCTGCCATCCACGAGTCCCTGTTCACCCCGGAGAAAGGGCCGGCAGGGACAGGCTCATGGAGTCTCGTCCCAGCTGGCTGCAAAGCAGGGGCCTCCGATTCCCTTCTGTTAAATGAGGCACGTGGAGTGCTCAGGCCACCTCATGGGAACACCGGGGGGTTCAGACACAGTAATGCCGTGGAGGTGCTTTGTTCTCAGTACCCCAAATACACGACACACTGCTTTTTCTCCAGGGCGGTTCTGAGTTCCAGTTGCTTCCCCAGCACCTAGGTGTGGCCCTAGCTGTGGCCAGCCCCGGACAAGGATGACGAGAAAGATGGAAGGGTTGGGGGGACAGCAACCTAAACCTCCAAGACGGACCAAATCATGGAGCCTGACACCTGGGGTGCAGAAGCAAAGCATGTGTCCGCTACGCAGAGGACAGGAGGAGACCAGGTCAATTGGATACAGGGGAAATGGAAAGAGGGTGCCCACTGCCACGCCCACACAGAGCCACGGGACGTGGCAACCGTCGGTCAGCAGAGCTCACCTAGGCCCCGGCAGCTGCTTGCCTTGCACCCCTGCTCTGTCTGTCCCTTGCTCCTCCTTGAAATCCCACCCAGGCCTGGCAACACCCTCTTTGGTCCCTGGCTCCAGCCATCAGGGTTCCCTCAAGGTCCCATCAACGAACGGCCTGGTGGCCCCGGGAGCTCCTTCCACCTATAAACCAGTCACCCCATGGGGGCCGTCTTGCCATCCAAATAAAACCGTTCCCACTCTTCCCTATCAAGACCAAGACCCAGTAAACCCCAAGGCATGGGGGAAGTAATTTATGGGGGAAGTAAAACCCAGGTCCCTCTTGACCTTCCTCCCTCCCTGTCTTGCTAGAGATTCATTATCTACAGCTTTAAAGCAACAATTTCTATATGGGTTTGTACCCAAAAGGAAATATCCTCTCTGCTCTCCTGGCTTCCTGGGATGGGGCTCCAGTAACCGGCTCAGTCTGGGCTGTACGGCAAACACCTGTCAAAACGTATGGACCACGCCATTTATCAAATAATCTGCTCCAAGAACAGATAGGCACTATCAGCAATCTGGTATTGATCTGTACAGGCCCCTGCTATTGTTCATCCCTGCATCCCAAATGGCAGCAGGAATTAATGAAAGAAACAAAACAATGCATACCAATCACTCAGCCGCGCAACTTTGTTTGCTGCTCTCATTAAGTTGGGCAAAGTTTCCCCAGCTAACCCAAAAGCTTGCCTGGGAGGGGTGGGCCCAGGAGGTCAGCTCTCTGATCTGCCCATGGACCCTCCAACTGCCCTCTCTCCCTCTTCTCAGTCTCCACGGGCCCCTTGCGTGTTGGTGCTCCTGCACCTTTGAAGTGGCCACGAGGTGGCCTCCGGAATCCCTCCCGAATGCAGAAGCAGCTCTCCCAAGGTCTGAAGAGACGGCCTTTCTCTGAGAGCCATTTCGCGGTTGTGTTTAAGCTGCCCTTGTCCGGGATCTTCTCCACACAGAGTCTGTTTGCCTTGCACGACCACAGACTCCCACTGTGGAGGGCTATGTCTGCAGATACCCATAGGATACCTATACCGTAAGAAGCTGAGTACCATGGAGGGAGAGGCGGCCAAAAGCCAACCTCCCCCCTAGGGGAAGGTCTTGCAGAGCGACACTCACCAGCCCCCATCTCTGGACCTCCCCGTAAACAGCAAGCCCCCCCGCAACAGATACTCCTGCCTCACCACCACTGTGCCCACTCCCATGGGGGCTTCAGGGTTCGAGTGAAATGGCACCTCCTGAAGCCTTAGAACTGACCTCTCCACCCTCTGTGCATTCACCATGCTCTACCTGAGCAGCAACGAATAATAAGCTTTGTGTGTCTCCAGCCTCTAAGTCTCAGAAGGAGTAAGAAGCCAAGTAAAACAAGCACAAAATTATGAGTCCTGCCCTCTGAGAGCAGGGACATGGATGCAGGAATCTTTGCAGTCCCCTAGGGTGTTGAAGACCATTAACAATGGATGGATGGGTGGATGGATCATTGGGTAGAGGGGTGGGCGGGTGGGTGACGGAGGGAAGTGGATGGGTTGGTGGGTGGATGGTTGGACAGATGGAAGTGGATGAGAGAAGGGTCGATGGGTGGGCTGCTGGATGGGTAGACTGATGGGTGGATGAATGGAAGTGGACAGAGGGGCAGGTGGACATGTGCGTGGATGACTCTAAACCAAGTAGGATAAAAACTCAAGAGTATACCACTTCCATGGCTGAGAATCCACAGCAAAGGCCTCCTGATGATGGATCCCCCCGTGAGTTTCACTTTCCTTCCCAAAGCGCAGTGCCTCTCCTGATACTTTCACCCATAGTGCCAGAGAGGGTTCTCACCCTGATGGAGCAAGGGGAGACACCTGGGAGCCCCAGCGAGGATGCAGGATTTGCCTAGGATCACAGAGCCAGCCTTCACACAGACCTCCTGAAAGGAAAGAAACTTGTTTTCTGTCTCGTCTAAACCAGACCTCCCACCCCGTGACTGCCCAGCCAGGACACTCTCTGCAAGCCCATCACCAGACCAGCCACACCAGTGAGTGCCCCTGCCCTCCTGCTGTGCCCGACACTTGGAAAAGTCCCTACATGGCTGCCTTGAGGGTCTGAGTGGGGTGGGGGCACCTGTGTGTCCCCCAGGCTGCAGACAGTGAGGTCTTCCCTTTTCCTCGGCTTGGAGGAAAAAAAAGAAAACAAAAAAACCCACCAAGAACAGAGCTTTCCACCTGGCTTGAGACTTTTCAAGAAAGGCAGCTCACTCTGTGTCCCGGAGATGAAGCAGAAACACTAAGTGGTGCTGACCGAGGCCTCGCTCAGCTGAACAGGGCCTCTGGGGGGCAAGAGACAGTTCCAGTCTGGAAAAGCACAGACCAAGGGGTCAGGCTGGGCCAGCCAGGCATGTGACATGCAAGTCTCCCAGGACAGACGGCCGATCTCCACCTGCGCGGGACTCTTAGGAGGTCAAGCCAGATGCAGGGGGCCATTCCCCATTCACCCCTGCCCTGAGGCTCCCCACAGCATCACCTGGACATGGGACCCTCCTCCGGGGCCATATCACATGTCTGCCTGCAGGGAAGAAAGAGCAGAAGCAGCTTCTGTTTCCACCTGAGGAAGACAAGTGTGGATGACGAGGGTGGCTGGGCGGTCGGGTGGGAAGAGCTGGGAGGAAGGAGGAAGTGAGGGGGTGACAGAACACGGAGCTCTGGTTCCTGCCCTTCAGGCCCCGCGGACCACAGTGCAGGAGGGGAGCCATGAGACGGTGCCATCGGGCATGGACAGGAAACCCAACCACCACCGGGCCCCTTGCTTGGGGGCACCTGCTCTTCAGGAATTCTCAGGGAGTGCAGAATGTCATGTGACATCTCCCCCATCCCTCCTTCCCGAGACTCCAAATATCTGCTTACCCAACGCTCATCGAGCGGGCACCATTTTGTCCTCTTGAGTCCCTAGAGGCCAAGGTCATGATGACTGGGGCCGGCCCGCAGCCCAGCTGACCTCAGGAGAGAACTGATCTGTGAAGCCTTGCCCAGCCCTGCACTGTCCCACCACCATTTGGGAAGAACTGCATCCTGGGCAGCCAGGCCCCACTGGGGACCGAGGACAGAGGCACCTCATGGAGCCCTGCCCCATTACCGCAGACCCCACGTGGCTCCAAGGGTGTGCCAGAGAGACAGAGAATCAGAAGGTACAAGGGGCCTTGAAAGAGGGGAGGCCACACACAGACAGACAGAAGCAAAGCAAGGTCCGGGGAGGAAGATGATGACCATTTCCAAGGAATCCCACCGCATTCCAAGGAAGTGTGAGTGGCAGCGCCCTGACCTGAGCACCAAGCCCCACAGCCATCCCATCCCATGGCCTAGTTAGCGCTCTCCCTGGGAGGGCCCCTCTGCGAGTCCAGCATGAGTGCACTGGGAGCCACTAATGGGAAAGCCAATGCACAGCAATGCTGCTCAGTGTTCCAGAGAAAGACGTTAGGCCAGGTCCCCGTGCTGTCATCAGCCGCTGAGGGTTGACACCCGCGCAGAACCGGAGAGCCCATCAGCACGCCCTGGCGAAGCGGCGACTTACATCACCTTTGGAAGCAGAAGCTGCGGAAATGGGACAGACCACCAGGCTCTCGGACTCCATCGGGACTTTGCCGGCACAGAACACTGTGGGCTCAGCATCGGGTCCCTCACCTTGACCCAGATGAATGCCCTACCACTCCCACTGCCCACGCTGCCTGGCCTAGCCCCTCCGGCGCCCACACGTGCCTGTAGGAAAGCAGTCACTGTCCCTTGGAGGCTGACAGCCCGCCACTCTCAGCCTTGACTCCGGTGTGCAGACCCTCTTGCTCTGGGTTGAAGTCCAAGAAAGCTGACAGAGCAGCAGAATTGGACTTTGCGGCACCCAAGCGGTGGCGCCGGGCAGCCCTGAGACAGGCTCGGGGAGCCCGGGAGCCACTGTGCCAGCAGATTCTAGTTGTCTCTCTATAGAAGGATATTGCTTTTAACATAAGTTGTGTTTGCGGCCTGCAGCCCCGAGAATCAAATGGGATGTTGCTCAGCGGGTTCTTCCCAGGACCTGGGACAGGAGGTTTCCACCTGCCCTCGTCTCTGTGCGCATCCCTCACCTCTCACTCTGGAGCTGAGCTGCCGGCTCTCTCAGCTTGCTTGCTCGGGATGCCTAATCTTTCCTCTTCCCCCATCTCTTTCTCTCTCTCTCTCTCTCTCTCTCTCTCTCTCTCTCTCTCTCTCTCTTCCTAATGACAGCAGCCCATCAGTGCGCACCTCCCCAGAAAAGCAGGAGCTGAAATCAAATATCTACTGGTGCAGAGGGTGTGTGCGACACTGAGCAGGGAAAACAAAATGAAGAAAACCCTCATTCCACCCTTAAGGATCTCCAAAGAGAGTGGGGAGAGAGCCATGAGGCCATAGAGTCAAGCAAGGACAAGAAACCAAGCTCCAGGCCCCACTCCCAACAGCGCCTTGTCAGGAATTCCAGGCAGGGGTACACAGACTGTCAGGTGAGATGCCCCCAATGCCCCCTTTCCTAACTTCCAAATGTCTCTTGCTTGGTGCTCACCCAGGCTCTGGCAAGCCCCTGGCAAAGCGTGGGTCTGGGGAGCCACCGTTTAGTGAGATGTTTACACAGAGCTGAACTCTGCAGCTGGAGGTGCAGAAAGGTGCCCAGGTGGCATGGCTGTCGTGGGGACGCCCCCCCCTCCCCGAGGAACTGGGAGGCTTCATACTGCACAACCCCAGACTGCTCCAAGGCCATGAGAACCCACGCAAGGCAGGTGGGATGAGACAGTGTCCAGATTCCATCGCCGCCCTCTTCCCTGAAGCCAAGACTGAGGTCACAGTGCACATCCAGGAAATGGGAGCGGTCAGGGAGGGAGAAGCGGCAGCCAGTCCGTGGTCCAGCATGGTTTGGCACACACAAATTATCTTCCACTTTGCTTACCCAACATTTAAAATTGAGAAGGTCATACCTTAGTTTTAAGTCTGTGCTACCACTTCCATGTAAACAGCGGAGGGCCTGACAGACTGGGTCACATTCCCACCTGGCAACATGGACACCCGAGGCCTGTTAGTATTGTCACTGATGCCAGCCCCCTGCCCGGCCCCTGCAGGGGCCTGACTTGTGACTCTGGAATGGACGTTGGCCACAGATCTCACGACGAGGAAACCGCAGAGCCACTGGGCGACACTTGGTCATAGCAATCCCCACCATCACACAGCCCTAAAAGAAGGGGACCTTGGAGAGCCAACTTGCCTTCTAAAGAGGTTCTCCTGGGCCTCCCCAGGTCACCCTGGAGCCAGCAAAACTTTAGAGATTGGGGGAGTAACATTTTCAGTGAGGCAAGTCTAGGTCTTTATACGGCTCTTTGAAATGAGACCAGAATCCTGGTGCACCCCATCTTGAGTGCAAGTGGGTCCTCAGCTGGTGGCTGTTTCCGGGAGGTAGGCAGGCTGGCTTTAAATGCAAGGAGGGGCTGTGATCGGCTGCCAGGATCCAGTAAACAAAGAGAGTTAAAAAAAAAAATAAAGCCAGGTTTCCTGTCTGCCCTTTGCACACTAATACCCGCTGTTTGCTGGGACTCCCACATGAGTAACATGGGCACGCTGATCCCTATTACACAGAACATTAATAAGAGGAGGCACTGACCCTCTATTGCCGAGAACCAGGTAAATGACGGGGAGGGAAAGGGGCCGAGAAATGCTAGGCATTTTATACCGCACGACTTGAAGGGGAATGCGTTGCCTATAAAGATGACGGGTGTTGTAGCACCGAGGAAAAAAACATAATTTTTCATTGATGTACGGCAGCAGGGCTGGAAGGAACACAAATACTACAGTAGATCCATTAACTGGATGACAAGAAACAGTGTTCACATCCACTGACTAAACTGTTTTTGATTCTTTAGTACCAACATGCAGAATGATCCTTACATTATGTTGCCAGGGAAAAACCTAAAAATGCATTTATTTCCTAATGTAACTTTCTTGTATTATCATAATAGAGCCATAACGGTTGTTGCAAACACTATGGGGTCTAAAAAACACCTAAGTAGAGTCATTAAATTGGAAATTTTTTAAAAGGGAGAAATTTGGAGTGTCTACAAGATCATGGCCACCCGTGGGAACAGGGAAAGTGGCCGGTGCCATCGCCCCTTTGGCCACTCCCTCTGGCCACCTGAGCAACAGACCTCACGCACCACCGCCCGTCACAGTCAAACGGGACCAGGAAATACCCAGAGAGCCAAGTGCAAGACGCAGTCATTCCTTTGCAATTACTCTGCGAAAAGCGAGATTTGCAAGGAAGTATGCCCGTCACTTTCCCCATCGTCAGCCTTCCTTCCCCAGCCCTCGGCCCTCCCTCCTCTTCTTCTCTTTCTCGAGCCATGGCCCATTTGTCCCATCTGTACAATGGGAACAAAGAAGGCTATTTCACTGAATGCTCCAAGCACAGTACCGGGTATTATGTGGATGGTCGTTAGCAGCACGACTGCTATCCGCGGTTCCCACTATGGCCACCATGCTGAGAGCCCGGCCCCTCGAGTCTGCAGTCATCAGGGTCCAAACGAGCCAGCCCCAGGATGCGATCTTGACTCCACTATATCCTCTGGCCTCAAAAACGGAAGTCATCATTATTCTCACAGTTACAACCAATACACCCTGTTGCGGGCACCGTGCTCAGGTGTGAGAAGGACCCAGCCCCACCTGGAGGGCCCTTACCTGCAGCAGGTGCTGCGGGAGCTACAGCAACCAGGGAGCTACAGCAGAAGCGGAAACGAAGTGTCAGGAGGCAAAGGAGGAAAATAAGGCAGTCTTCTCTGGGAGGCAACCTTACTGCTTGGGATTTAACGGACCCAGAAGGTGGTGATGGCATTCTGGCGAAACGAGCAGGTGGACAGAGATCCAGGTGCAGGTGGCGATTGGGGTGATCCAGGGCAGCCGGAGCCCAGCACGTGTATGGCAAGCAGCAGCTCCGAAGCCAGGGAGAAAGAGGCTGGGGTAATGGTGGTAGAGCCTGACTCTAAAGCCATGCCTCTGGTCACTGCCCGCTACCTCCATGACAGACCGGAAACGGCGGGAGGAACCAGAGGAATGGGTTAGGAGGACTTATTTTCTTGGTTTATCATGTTCCTTGGGTGCCTGGATGGTTGGCCCCAGCAAGGGAAAGAGGAACCAACTTGGAGGAGGCAAGGCGATTGAGGAGAACGGCAGTGGAGGTCCTACAGTTGGTCTTTCAGCTGAATGAAAACGCAAACAGAAGCAACCCGCATTCACTGGGACCTCGGCCGGGCAAGTACGAGGACACCCACCAAACACCCGGGATCTCATCTGGGCCCCACCCCAGCCCGGGGAGGGGCCTCATCGTTTCCTGATGAGGGGGGCCAAGGCTCAGAAAGGGTAGATAAGTCGTCCCGCTACACAGCTGGCTAGTGGTGGGGTTTGAATTCAAACCCAGACCTCACCCGGCTCCAAGGCTCATTCTCTCAACGGGGACTATTTCTTTGCATCTCCGCTTCTCTGTGGACCACGAGGAAAGAGGCGACTGCCAGGGCGGGAACCGTGGACTTCCCGGCCCGCAGAACCAACATCACTCTGGATGGGCCATTTGCGAAAGATAAAATACATTCTTACCCATACTTGACACCAAAAAAAAAAAAAAAAAAGGAAAAAAAGCCCAGGCAGATTCAAGATTTAAATGTGGCAAAATAAAATCATAAAATCCCAGGTGAAAATTAGATGAACATTTTTATGACGTTGGGGTCGGAATGGATTTGCAAAATATCCCCAAATATGGCTAGACCTGCTGCTCAAATTATCACCGTTGCCTGTTTCTCCCTTTGGCAAGAAGAGCTTGGTCTTCAAGCCTCCTTTATTAAGATGCAGATTCTCCCTGAGAGGGGGGTCACCTTCCACAGAAATAATATTAGCTTTCTTTCCAACACAACCGCACACAGAAGGGATGGATCTTGGGCAAATACATCTTGATTTGGGTTGAGGGGGCAGGCTGGGGAGGGAGCTGAGGCAGAGAAGAAGTTATCCTTGGAATCCTGAGGAGGGAGAGCAGTCCCCCTGACTTCCAGGCTGCGGGGGCATTTCCCTACAGCTCTCTACCCAGATTCTACAAATCTACAAATCTTTGCTGAGGTCCTACTGGGTACCAAGCCCTGTGTCACAGGTAATGCAAAGACCATTAAGAATATGGACGTGCTACTTGCCTAGTGGTCAACGCCTAGAGGCAAAGGCAAGACACAAACCTAAGCTAATCTGATCCAGTTTGCCACAAAGTCAGACGTGTCCTAGCCAAGAGAGTACGGTGGCATTCTAGGGATAAGGCCCTCTGAAGCCATTCTGCCCACCAGCTTCACTCTTTGACCCGTCTTCATGGAAGCGGCCCGTCAATGATTTCTCCACATTTTTATTCAATCAGATCACCGAGCTCAGTACAAAAGGGACTCACAACAGGACCTGGACAATGTAGGTGAAAAATACCTGTAATCGGTTTAACTGCTGTGTTCCACTCTGGTGCTCCAATAAAGGCCAGGATTTCTGCAGCCAGCTTGCAACCCAAAATCTCTATTGACCACCTATAAGGAGACACAGGGACCTCATCACCAATACACGTTTCTTGGAACTGAAAATGCTTATGTCCTGTTTTGGTTTTTCTTTTTTTTTTTTTTTAATTTTCCAATGAACATGGTTTGCACTAATGTGATGTTTGTGCTGAATATATAGATATGATATGTATATATCATATATATATATATCAAATAAAACATTACGCTGTTTCTTGGTGCCATTTCCATGAATAATTCAACATGGGAGGTATGTCTTGGAAAATCATCATGCACAATCCACAGTGACGAAGGAGCCAGAGCAAAGTTGGAGGGTCAGCTGCCCGACTTCTTGTTATCTGTCCAGAAGCAGCTGTAAATTCACTGCAAAAAGCAAGATCCCAGTTCCCGGGAGCAAAAGGGTCGCTGGAAGCAAGTCGGGAGGACGTGGCTTTATTTAATTGAGAACTAAGTGTCTTTGGGATTGTGTTCTCTCTCCAAAGGAAGGTCACTTTGCTGTACAAGCATGTCAACGCCTCCTCGGTGGTCTGTCCCCTGATTAAGCCCAGCTTTCCCCTCTGCATTATAGGCTCCTTTTCCGTGATACAGGGATACAACCTGCCAAGGCAGTATCTGGATTTCCAACATCACTCCCCACACCCCGGAGCCCACAGCGCCTCCTTCTCCCCCTCAGTCAGGTACTCAGAGGCCCCCACTCATTAGCCACAGAGTCACAGAGACTCGCAAGGTATTAAGATGGCAATATCATCTTATTGGCTATTAACACAAATGTGCCAATAAACATAGTGCATAAAAATTATACATATTCCCTCGGAGTCCATAATCCCGAACTGATATGGCATAATGCAAAACACACTTCCCCAAAAGTAGTGCTTAAAGTCACGATGTACAAATTGAATTTTAAATAAATTTCCTGAAACATCACCAGTGGTTCTAGCCACGTTAGCTACACACATTTACTAAAAATAAAGCACAGAGTGGTTGTGCCCACCCCAACCCCAAAGGGATGGGACCGGTGGACGTTTGTCTGCCTTGCCCATTGTTCCAGAGGTGGGCTCACTGTGTGCACATTTGGGCACAATTGTTCAAACAACCCAATACATTCCCCTAAAGGGCTTTCCCTAATTATCAGTGATCATCAGGTTCCAAAAAGTCAGCTTGTCTTCACCTCACTCTCTATCAAAGAGGGAGATGTTAATTGCATTATCGCCTTGCCAACACCCTCTGAAATGCTGTTGTGATCATTAGCAGCCTACCATAGAGCCAGAGTTGGCCCAAATTTGGAACCAGCCAGTGAAGCACTTCCCAATCCCGTGTGTGTGCAAACACAAAAAAATACAGGTCAGTGGCCACAGGCAAGGGGCCCTGGGCGGGGGGGGGGGGGGGGGTTGCTGAAAACCAAACCTGCCCCCCTCACCAAAACTGCAGAGAGCATCAGCCTCCTAAAAGGTCCAACTGGTTGGGCACTGGGATTCAACACTCTTCCACGCTCTTGCACACGCACACACACAGGCCAAACAGTGAAAACCAAGTTCCCTCAAGCTTTGTCATTTTTTCCCCCAGCCCTCGGCATCCCTGATCAAGCTGACAGTCCAAGGAAGAAAATCAGAGGGAAGCCGAGTTGTTCTGTTTGACGGACTACCTCTCCATGAAGGTTGATGGCATGCCTCCTCTCTTGGATAAATAAGTGTTCGTGGCCATTTACGTTATTTTTAGCAGAGACCAAGACCAAGAATATTTTGCCCTTGCTCATTCAACTTATTCTCCTCAATGCACAAAGCAATACTGTGGTTTTCGCCAGTGTTCCTCCCATGACTCACCCACCAGGTACCTTTTGGACCATATCAGATCTCACTCCCCAAACCACCCCTAACTTTTCAAAGCCTGCCTCAAACCCCAGCCGCCCCCCCCAACACCTGCTTTCTCAGCTCCATCAGAAGAGAGAAGATTAACTGCTGAGCAGTTGATATCTTTATGCTAGAAAGAGCCCTTTCAAAGACTCACTTCTCAAGGAAAAAAAAATGGGCACACCATCAAACAATTCACAGGAGGGGAAATATACATATGCAATAGACATATGAAAATGTATTCAACCTCAATCATAAAAGAAATCCCAATTTTAAATATTTCCATCTATCAAACAGGCAGCTTTGTAAAGACCATCTCCTGCTTGAAAATCGAGGCTGCCACTCTCCCACCCGGCTCACAGGACCAACCCTCCCTGGGGACAAGTTTTTCAAACTAAAGGGGCCTCCCTACACAGGACTTCCTCTTCTGGGAATTCAGGATCAGGTAAAACCAGAGGTGCACCCAGCAATTCCTGCGAAAAAATATTTGTCACAGCCTCACTAGCAACGTCAAAGAATTAGAAACAACTCAGGGTTTACCAAGAAGGAAATAGTTAAATGATATGATACATCCGACAAATGCAATTTTGTGAATTCTTAAAATTAAAAAAAAAAGTTTGTGGAAACCATTAAGGACATGGGAAATGTTTACAATATGTTAAGGGGGAAAAAAAGCAGGACATAAAAACTGTATGTATAGTAGATTCCCAATTCTGAAAAAATAATAATACATCTAAATGCCCATGGGTCTGTAAAGAAATGCATAAAAAATTTAACAATGTTTATCTCTGGGTAGTGGGATTACAGGCGGCTTTTATTTTCTTCTTGAAACTTGCCTGTATTTTCAAATGTTTAAAAATAAATTTGTATTCCTCCTCTATTCAGAAAGCAGTGTTTTGCTTTTGTTCTTTACATGCACCGAACCCCCACAGCACTTGCTGTCAGAATGACTTACAGCAAACTGTGTGTTACCCCACCTCTGTGTGAGCTCATTCTGGCTTCAACTCCAGGCTGAGCCCCCAGTAGGCCAGGGAGCAGGCCTCCTCCCCTGCTCTCCACCCAGGGTCTACAGGCTCCATTTCCCTATTTTTGTGGTTTGCCCTCAGTTCCCCGCAACCTGACCACCCAGCCTGCACCTACAATTCCCAGACCAGGTGCCCTGCTTCCACGGGGCAGGAAACCAACACTCACATACAGCATCCATGAGGAAAGGTCACCTTCAGCTGTGTGGTGTCCCAGGGAGCAGAGTGGCCTCGTCTAGCACCCGCATAACCACACTGAACCCCGAACTGCCATCAGAAGCACCCTCTCAGAGATCTGCTCGTGGCAGGAATGGAAATTGAAGGAAAGTGATAGGGCAGGAGGACAGAAGGAAGTACAAGGTATGAGAAATGCTCCTTGGTCCAGCCAGAAATTTGCTACAGAGGACTCAGTGTGTGCGCCTGTTCAATTCACGGGAGTTTCTTGATAGACTCGTGTTGTCAGACGGCGGGGGCGGGGGGCAGGGGCAGGGGGAGACACTGCTGCCCGCTTTCCCATCTGTGAGCCTCTACCTTGGGTGGCCCAGAAGGGAGACTGGAATCTGCTGGTCCTTCTGCTGGAGTCTCAGTACTTCTGAAGCCCTGATCCTGTTGCTAGACCAAGTGCGATTCTAGGGATGGGCAGACATACTAGACTCTGCGCCAACCCTGGAGTAAAACGGGCTACGTGGGACTTTGGGCCATTCTCACACGCAGTGTTTCCCAGCTGGCTTCGAGGGAGTTGTGACTTTTCGCTAATTTCACCTTGCACAGCACACTGACTGTGGCCCTACCTCCTGAGTACCATGAGGACCAGCCACTATTGTTCCATCCTAAAGCGTGCACTGCCTCCATCTCACCACGTCCTTGGGAAGACTCTCGGAGTCCTGGATACCTTGCCCCTCCCCGGAGCCCTCCCTTCCCCTCCCTAGATGGCAGCATTGCACCCAACACCTGCACCAAACAGCAGGAGGGTCCCACCATCATCATTGTCGTTGGCCTGAGATGGGGGGTGGATCATTGCATGGACAAACGTATTTGTTACAGAACAAACCCTCTCCGTACCCATGGGCTCTTCCCTAAAGGGCTATGAAAATTGCATTTTCGGCTTCCAGGAGCTCCTGCACGGGCACAGGCTCTATCTCTGGCTGGTTTGGTCAGGCGCATCAATCACCCCCTTTGCCTGCAAAATACCAGGGAGACTGATCCAAGCAGGTGAGTTCCTTCCGATGGCCTCCTCTAATCCCAGATGGCAGGTATGGGAGGACAGCCTTCCATCCTCCCTCCAGAGCCAGGCCTCCCCACCAAAGAGCCAGGGAGAGAACAGATCACCTCCAGAAGCCTATGGTAACTCGGGGCCTCTCCCCTGTCACCCAGGGCCAGCAGACTCTCAGAGCCTTGTCCCTTCCCGGCAGAGGACGGTCCCCTGGGGCGTGGCGATCAGTACCTGAGGGGACACGGGAAAGGATTTTTACTCCATCCCAACAGATTCCGACATAATGCTACAGTCTTTCAACTTTCTCCACCCACAGCGTCAGGCTGTCCCCTGGTCTCCACTGCAGTTAGCCTGAGCCTCAAAACAAATTAAATGAGGCAGGGAGGCCATGTGGTGATCACTCCATTATGTCCTCTCTGCTCCCTTTCCACAGTGATTCACACTATCACTTTTAGGAGGTGAGGCATCTTATTGAATCAACACTTAATCTCCTTGAGGTGGCATTGGAGGCGGGGCAAGGGGACGGCGGGCGCATTGTCCCTGATCCTTTGGTTTGTGGAGGCACTCGTTGGTGACGGCCTGAGTAGGGGGGAGAGATGAATTGTGGCGAACCCTGACCCTGTTTCAGGTAAGCTTCTGATTTACAGTTCATTGTGCTTTCTAACGAATAATTTTTATATAATAATTCCACCAGTAAGCACCAAACCTTCTTCTTGGGAATGCAATTAAGGGAAAAATTAGCAATAAATTGTTTTCAGTACTTAACCCAGCTCCAAATTTACGGTTGCTGGAATTTATTGTTTCAGAGGCCTGAAAAATGGCAATTAATTTTATCCCATTTCCTGTCATTCACCCTCAAAAGTGAAATGTAAACAGAGAACCGTTCACGGTCTCGGGTGCTCCTGCTTGTCACAAAGCTCCAAACCCAGCTCCTGCAGCCAGTGACCATGGACGGCTCCTGAACCTTAGAAGCAGGGAAAACACTCCGTATCTCCAGGTGGTCCCTTTTCTTCGGCTGCCGCTGAGCTGCGCGCCGCTCTGTACCCGCCCTGGTTGGGTCCGGGGGGCGGGGGGGTGGTACGCCTCAGAGAGGAGAGCAAATGAGCAAACACAAAGTTGGATTCTGGCGCCCATGCTGGATGTATCCGTCTGCCCTATAAATAAGCACTGATCACCTCCATTTTATTGAACTCATTTTCCAGGCAAGCAAAGACCACGAGATTCTCCTGCACATTTTCTCTTTACACCCTCTAGTACTGCTGCTAGTGTCAACTCCGACAGATTTATAGCCCATTCATTCATGGGGACAAAAACCCTGCCACGGCTGGTCACGGGACACGCAATAGCAGTTAGTTCAAGAGATAACAACTGCCATAGCTCACCTCTCCATTCAGCACTACAAAGCCAGCCCTACTTGGGAGGTAATAAATGCTTCTCGTTGTGTGCTTTGAGTCATAATCCAGAAATAACTGTGGTCGGCCTCGCCCCAGGCCCCGCCTCCAGGGGAACAGCTCCTCCCAACCCACCCCTGCTCCAGGCCTCCACTCCAGCCCCTCTCTGCCTGCCACGAGGACGGTGGGGGGCTGAAGGCGGGCCTCGTAGAACCAGAGCCAAGACCCAGCCGACGTGCTGAGCCCTTACATCTCAAGCAATTACGCCCAGTTGAAAAGCCTGACCTCCTGATGCGTGGGGAGTGGTCAGGCGGGCATATGCGTTCATTGCAGTCTGGCAGGTGACCCTCAGCTGCCCCCGGCGTGGTCCAGGCACTTGTCTTCCCAGCATTCTCTCTGCAATGGTAAATGAGCCCTGACTCAGGACCCACACTTTCTTAGCGGCCAAACTTGCTCCTGATGGAGCCTGTGAGCCTGATGGAGAATCAAATGAGGGAAGGCCCTTACGTCGCACACTGGTCAGACACCGTCAGGGCTGGGGCTTGAGCCCCGATCCCAAGAGAGGAGGGAGCTGCTATGACTAGCTCACCACCGTCCCCAGAGCCTGGGGACGTGCCAGGCACCAAGTGAGCACACAACCAGCATATGGTGGATAAACCAGTGGATTTTGAAAAAGTGAACAACCTGGAAAGGAATAGAGAGGATCTGTTCCAAACCCCTCCTGTGACAGATAAGGAATCTGAAGCTCAGAGCAGGAACAGGTTTGGACAAAGAAGCCACGTGGTAGGTAAGCGTTCCGCCTCATTTCGAAGTCAGCCTCAGCCACTCACGAGACTGAGTTCGCTCATCTGTAAGGAGGGTATTAACTATAACCTAACTCAGATTATTGTTGTTCGAACTGAATGAGATCTATAAATATATTAAATGCTATACATAAAAAATACATAAGTGTATATTTTATCTAAATATCATGTAATCTATAAATATATTTGTATATACAAGCATTTGTATATAATTGTATGATTAATACATGGACAATAAATATGTAGTAAAGTAAATAAACATATAGTAAATGTACAGTAAGCACATAGTAAATAAATAAGCACATAACATCTAGTAAATAAATACATGTCAAAGCTTAGCACAGTGCTAACCAAGAGCATGTGTTGCAAAATTAATTTGGTTAGTTGGAGAAACAAAAGATCCACACGAGAAAATTTTTGAAAGCTCAGGAGAAGACAGACGATCACTGAGGATGAGATGAGGCTTCACGGGAAATGCCTGCAGTGTTTTCAACCCTCCGCTAGGACCCAGACACCTGCCGCCACCCCATCAATGCCCTGAGGCCTGTGCTCTTTGGAGGTGTGTTATTGTCATTCTAATGTACTGAAAATTAAACACCAAAATAAAAAAGGTGGATAACACAGGAACCTAATACGTTCCCTCTGGGATCTTGGGGTCTCTGGACTTTTGGGGTCCAGGTGGGAGATGAGGCTTGAAGACAGAGCAGGTCCAGGGCAGGCAGTTGAGACGGAAGTCGAGAGCCTCCAGGCTGTCAAAGGTTCCAGAGAGAGAGAAACCAAGGTTAATCTCCGAATGAAAACACAAAATCCAGGGGGCAGGAGAGGTTGCGACATGAATGGAAAATGACACTGGGCATCAGTTGCTGTAAGTACATTCTTTGCTAATCAATCAGCTTTTATTGTGACGCCGCTAGCTCAGCTCATAACGCAGGAAAGCTGCTTCGGCAGCAGCAAAAATGTTTCCAGTTTAATAATCCCTGCTAATTGAAAGCAGCTCGGAAACGGGGTGAGGTGGGGGGCTGGGGGCACACCGACACAGTTTATGGCAATGGGGCTGTTCCTACGGAGAACAAAATCACCTTCGATGCTGGAGGGGAGAGCTATGTCTCTGGCCCTGAACAACTAATTCTTACGACTGTCTGCTTTGGCAATGGGACCTTTTCTTCCTATGTTTTAATTGTAGAACGTTAGAGCTGTAGAATTGCTGTGAAACCTGTTTTTATTGGTGGAAAATTAACCACCCCCTGCTGCAAAAACTGGATCTTCTTTCTTCAACGGAGAATTGCATTCATTTTTATAATTGTTCTTTCCTTTCAAATCACCTAATATGACAAATGCTGGGCGACGTTATAGTTCATCTGCTAAAGAGTGTCTTTATGAGTTGAGGCTCCAATGCTTTAATGGAGAAATTGCCTGATTTAAGTAAATCATGTCACCTTCACCCTTGCAATCATATTTGTTGCAGGCTGTCTGCTGACCTAACCTGCAGAGCAAAAACAAAAACACATTTACATTTCCAGGCTGAAATATTTGGTTCAAATGATGTACAAATAGGTCATAATGAAAAGTAATTTTAGCACACGGCAAAGGTACAATTTAAGTATACTTTTGACAGTTTTTACACATACACAATTATTCAGTATTGTAATTTAAACAGGTAAAAGACAGATTTTCGCACAAAAGCCCCCGATTCCTGAGCCCTGGTCTTTGCGGCTTCCCAAGCAGAGCTGTAAATGGGGACGTAGATACCGCAGAGGGACGTCCTCTGTGTGATGTGCCAAGAATCAGCTGGGCTTGTCCTTCCTCCCTCGGGTACACACAAATCCATCTGAGCAGGTGGGTCCAGGTGCCCAGATCTTGGTGGTTCCTCTGCTTTCTGTGACAACAACTGCTCTTATCATGTGGCAGGGAATCAATACGCATTTGCCGAGTGAGTAAAAATGGCCAAAATTTGGGGTAAAAAAAAAAAATCTTTAAAAAAAAATCAACACTGAGGGTTCTAGAGGGGAGGGGTGGGAGGATGGGTTAGCCTGGTGATGGGTATTAAGGAGGGCACGTTCTGCATGGAGCACTGGGTGTTATATGCAAACAATGAATCATGGAACACTACATCAAAAACTAATGATGGAATGTATGGTGATTGACATAACATCATAATAAAAAAATAAAATAAAATAAATAAATAAATAAATAAATAAATAAAATTTTTTAAAAAGTGAAAAAAAAATCAACAAACGTGGAAGTATGAGGAAGGCTTTCTCCAAATGAAGGCAATTAACAAATATCACAGGAAGTAGATACTCCAGTCACTGAGATGTCGGACCTTGATCCTCACACCTGGCTCTGCTCAGCATTTATTCCCTCCTTCTGTGGGCAAAGTGTGGGGAGAGGGGCTCTCTCCCTTCTCCTCATTCTCCATCTGCTCCTTCTCGACCGCATGAAGGGCTCTGAGTATTGAAAACATAGTCACATCCTTTGCTTTCCTCTGACAACAACTGAGCTTCCCAAGTGTGCTTCTTGTAGCCGCCAGAAATGTAGAAGAGGCTGGAGTTTCGACCAGGCAGCAAAGTTTCGTTCCTTTATTAACAAAATTTAAAAGATTTTGAAAATTTAAAACAACTTAATTGGAAAAATTTTAAGTATGTCCTGAATAAACAATTCCCTTATATTTAGCTGAATTTTGCCATAAACTAAAGCAGTCCATCTATAAGACACCGTAAAATTATGAGGCCTGGCAAGTGTTATATTACTCTAAACAATGAGACTTTAAATTTATAGTCAGAGCCTTGAAAAGAGTATACAGACTTTGTTCCCAAAATTCCATCTACCACCACCACTACCCAGGATAATTTGGGGAGGTGGGGGCGAGTACATTTTTCTCTTAATTTAAAAACATTTGGAATATGTACATTTTATTCTCAAAGTCTCTGCTTAGAGAACTAGATTTCTTTTCTGGCAAAACAGGTTTATTTCTCTGGAAAATGATGCTGGCATCAGATCATCTGTTGGTAGTTAGAGCTCTACTTAAAATCAGGTGCGCTGGCTGGGCCAAGAGTCAGAGAAGCCCTAAAATTGGACCTACTTTAGCATTCGAGGCAGAGTCAGTAAAGCCGACAGGCAATGCCCATTCCCAGCTCCCAGCCCCCAGTAGACCCTTAAGAATCTCTCCATTCCAGAAGCGCCTGGGTGGCTCAGTTGGTTAAGCATCTGCCTTCAGCTCAGGTCATGATCCCAGGGTCCTGGGACTGAGTCCCGCATCGGGCTCCCTGCTCGGCGGGAAGCCTGCTTCTCCCTCTCCCACTCCTGCTCCCCCCTCTCTCTCAAATAAATAAAATCTTAAAAAAAAAAATTCTCTCTATTCCATTCGGGCTACTCCAGAAAATAGTTGCCGTTCCTGGTGGCAGGGCTAAAAAGAGGAGCACCCATGTCCATAATGCATAATGATAACCCACCATGTCCACACACACATCCTGGGATTCTAGCGGCCATGAGGCCCCTTCCAGATCAGCCACCCAAAGAACAGACTGTGTGTTGATGTGGACACATCATGAGAGACATATGCCCAGTTCATCTTCAGAGTTTTAAAGAGTTCCCCTGAATGCACCCTGAAAATGCAGCATGAAAGAGGAGATCTCAGGGCTGGGGTAGGGAAAAATTTTGTGACGCTGGAAAGTTACAAAGGGTGCAAGTAAAGGGGGCACATTGAAAGGCCCCCGAGTCAGCTTGGAGGAACTCCCAGTGGCCAAATCTGGGGCAATTTGAGCAAGAAAATAAATAATAGTAATATATTGTAAGCCTTAGAATAAAACATACATCCATAAGTCCATGCTGATATCCATAAATAAATAAACAAATAAGAAGGAACAGCTCTTCCTTATGACAAATTTCAATTAACAAGTACAGAAGGAACGATGGAAATAGAAGGTCACCATTAGCAAACACCATGGTAATAACAGTTCTTCCCCCCCCCACACTTAAAAACACACTTTAACTCATCCCAAGCAGGGACCACAGTTATGAACTTTATTACAAGTGTTTATATACTCTTCTCTAAAAGCATGACCAAAGAGCTCTCCCTTCCGTTCTATGATATAACTCACAATGTATCCTGCAAGTACCACTTTCATAAACGCCTTTAATACATGTGCTTTTATTTTTTGTTGTTATTTATTTTTTTATTGAATAAATTTGACATGCACCACTGTGTAAGTTTAAGGTCTTACAGTATATTACTTTGATACACTTATATATTGTAACAGGATTGCCACTGTAGCAATATACGCAGGAGAGCGGGATAATGTGGTCTGTGCATGAGGTCTCTATGGCTTATTGACTACTCAGTCCAAGCTTGTACCCTTAAATCCCATCAGTCTTATCCCCCCAACCCCTGTCCCCGAGCCCTAGTAACTATTTTACTCTTTTTTACGGATTTTATTTTTTTAGATTCCACATATAAGTGGTATCATATGGTGGTTGTCTTTCCCTGACTTGTCTCTCTTAGTATAATGTGCTCAAGGTCCATGCAGGTTGTCACAAATGGCAGAATAGCCTCCTTTCTCATGACTGAATAATACTGCATCGTGTACATATACCACATTCTTTTTATCCATCCATCCATTGATGGACATTTGGGTTGTGTCCATATTTTGGCTATTGTAAGTAATACTGCAATTAACATGGGAATGCACATATCTCATTGAAATCCTGTTTTCATTTCCTTTGTATATATACCCAGAAGTAGAATTGCTGGATCATATGATAGATCTATCTTTAATTTCTGAGAAACCTCCATAATGTTTTCCCCAGTGGTTGGGCCAATTTATATTCCCACCAATAAGGTATATGGGTTTTCTTTTCACCATGTCCTCACCAGCACTGTTGTTTCTTGTCTTCTTGATTCCACCTATTGTGACAGGTGTGAGGTGGTATCTCACTGTGGTTTTGATTTGCGTTCCCCTAATGATGAGTGATGTTGAGCATCTTCTCATGTGCCTGTTGGCCATTCTGATGTCCTCTCTGAAAAACTGTCTGTTTAGTTTTTCTGCATGCTTTTTAATCTAACCACATCTCTGATACATGGTTTGCAAAAATATTCTCCCATTCCGTAGGTTGTCTTCATTTTGTTAACTGTTCCTTTGGCTGTACAGAAACTTCTGAGTTTTATGTGGTCTCATTTGTTGATATATGCTTTTGTTGTTTGTGCTTTTGGCATCGGGTCCAAAAAATCATTGCCAAGACCAATTCCAGGGAGCTTCCCTCCATTTTTTTCTAGGACTTTTCTGGTATCAGGTCTTAGGTTTAATCCTTTGATCCATTCAGAGTTAGTTTTTATAAGTGGGCAAAGGCAGGGGTCCAATTTCATTGTTCTACATGGGTTTCTCCAGTTTTCCCAGCACCACTTGTTGAAGAGACTGTCCCATTGGGTGTTCTTGCCTCCCTTATTGAGTATCAGTTGACTGGATATGCCAGTCTGGGCATTCTGGGCTCTCTATTCTGTTCCACAGTCTATGTATCTATCATGCACAAGCACCATCATATTTTTATTACCATGGCTTTGTAGCATAGTTTTAAGTAAGGAAGCTGAGACCTCCAGCTTTGTTCTGTCTTCTCAGGATTGCTTTGGCCATTTGGGGTCTTTTATGGTTCCACACAAATCTTGGGATTGTTTCTTCTACTTTTGTGAAGAATACCTTTGTTATTTTGATTCATGGTAATAATTGTTGCAGGCAAGAATTGGCAATGGATGCTAAAATTAGTAGGCAAGCAAAAGTGTGGTAAGAAACAGGATATCTGCCTAGCCTCAAAGTGCCTCCCCACGAGAATTAAAAACCTGGTAGACAGCCCTTTAACCAAGTTTTCAAAACTTAATATCACTTGTAATATGACGGAGGCATTATATACCACCTGATATGATACACTAAGATACTAAAATACATATTTTTCCTTTAGAAAAATGTTACTTGTAAGATGTAATGGGGCAAATGATTACATGAGTAACAATGTAAGTTACAAATTGCAAAAAAAATGGTGCCATAATTTTATATAATACGATAAATAATACTTTATTAATACGATCTTTTGATTGATCGTAAGATCTTTCTGGCTCTCTTTTCTGCAAATGTCTGCAACATCATTTATTAGGTCATCAAAAATTATACTTTTAGCAACTTCATCTTCAATTGACACAATTGAAAGTGATGTCAATCAACCTTGCCAGCTGCAAGATTGCAAATAATATTTGATCATTTTTAATTTGAGGATGATCTTTCTGCTGATACAACTGTTAGTGGAGCTCTGAAGAGTATTTTATAGGCTGTGACAGCACTGGGATACATTTCTGATAAATTATTTTGAAATACAAATTTTAGTACATCTAGAGCTGATGATTCCCATGGAACAATTTTTCTAAAAAGATTTAACTCTTCATAAGAATCAGTTTTGTCTAAGTCTGAATTTAATTCTCAATGTAAATTTATACAATGGCATTTTAATGTTTCCTCTGACATTTCCTGTAACTTGTGGAGGTCATTCAAGAAACTGAAAGTAGCTTCGTCATTCGTATATAAGTCAAAATGCTTATTTATGCATTCTATCACTATACCTTTAATTACTAGGAAAAAATTAATTTTAAAATCGCCCCCCTTAATAATTGGTTCTTCTGGAGCTTATACGAAAGTGGTGTTCTTGGGGGTGCCTGGGTGACTCAGCCGTTAAGCGTCTGCCTTCAGCCCGGGTCATGATCCCAGGGTCCTGGGATCGAGCCCGGCATCGGGCTCCCTGCTCCACAGGGAGCCTGCTTCTCCCTCTCCCACTCCCCCTGCTTGTGTTCCCTCTCTCACTGTGTCTCTCTCTGTCAAATAAATAAAATCTTTAAAAAAAAAGAAAAGAAAGTGGTGTTCTTTGCCATCAAATGGGACAATCTTTCAATTCAAGCCTGTGGATATTTGCTTTGCAATGTGGTTAGCAGTTTATAAAAACAGAGATCTTAAAGTCTTTGAAGATTCTAATAACTCCCATAATGCCTTATTGTAATGTCCACAATATCCAGGTGTATGCTTTTATTTTGTAGTCATTTGCTGACAGAGTTAACTGCTTGAGCATTTACGGTTCCCATCCTGGCACTCAGGTCAAAGAGTTAATATCTGTGCAGACACCACAAGCTCCAGGGATGGACAGGGAAGCGGGCCTCGTGCTGCAGGTCCCAGCGCTGTGCCGAGGTGGAGGCCCCACCCCCCGCCCCCATGACTGCAGCCATCACCACTGCCGATCTGTGTCCAGGTCCTGGTCCACACTGCTACTGACACATCCCCTCCGCTCATGTGCATGCTCCGTCATCCAATCAGACTTCAGTTACAAAACACAGTTCATTGATTCAACTATTAAGAATTTCACAATTTTTCCAAAATTTCAAAATGGTTAAGAACACTTCAGCAGAGATTTGCATGTCCAGCCTTCACGCGCCTGAGGGCAGCCCTGTACGGAGATGTATACTGTCTCCGTTTTTTTTACACAGTATCGTCATACTCAGTGTGTTATTCCACGGCTGTAGGTTCACTCGCCAAGAGGTCTTGGAGCTGTGTCCACACTGGCACATAGACAGCTGCCTGAGTGTTTCAAGCTCCTGAACAGGATCCTGTAAAAAGATACACGAGTGTGTGTTTACCCATCGCCTTGTTGATGAACATTTAGGCTGTTTCGGTGTTTAGCACTGTATTGCAACAATTCCGCAATCAACATCCTTGTGTACTTGTGTTATTGCTTCTTCTGATACCAAGAAGTAGAAGTGCTAGAGTTGTGGGGGGTTTTATTTATTTATTTAAAATGTCGACCTTGTATAGGCTTGTTACTATGTGTCAGGCAGTGTGCTGGGTGTTTCAGGCACACATCTCATGTAATGCTCTTACCAGAACTATGAAGTAGGAAGGATTTCATCCCGTTTTACAAATGAGACGCGTAAGACTCAAAGAGGCCAAGTGAGCTCAGGACCTGTAGCCAGTGAGGAAAAAAACCCAGAATTTTCAGACGGGGCAGCTCCAACCCCAGCACTTGCAATCCTAACCACTATGCCATTCTGCATCTGTGTGTATTGATGGACCAGTGTGCATTTATGAATTGAGAACCCAACATGTACCCTTCATTATCTAGCAAGAAACTTGATGATGAGGATCCATTGAAAGGGAGATGTTTATCCCACATACAGGAGAGGGGCCAAACCTCAGAAATTTGGCCAGATCCCACTGCTAACAAACAGCAGAGTTGGGACCTGCCCCAGAGCCCCCTCTACTTTTCTAAGGATGCATATGTGCATCTGGGCATGATCACTAAGGCAGGGCTTAGACTCAGAAGGCAAATCTGCTCAGCCAGATGCTGGGACGAGAGGAGCAGAGCCCCTGGAGTATCCTAGCCGAGTCTGGCCTATACTCATTTATCACCATCATACACACCCAGCATTTCCCCCCATGCCCCCCAGTACCTCTTCTCTCTCTCTCTCTCTCTTTTTAAGACTTTATTTATTTGAGAGAGAGAGATTGAGAGAACGAGTCGGGGGAGGGGCAGAGGGAGAAGCAGACTCCCTATCTGCAGCGAGCCCGATATGGGACTTGATCCCAGGACCCCGAGATCAGGACCTGAGCCAAAGGCAGCCACTTAACCGACTGAGCCACCCAGGCGCCCCTGGTACCTCTTCTCAAAGCAAAATACCTCCGGTTCCAAGGAAGCCCTCACTTGTGCAGGAGGGCAGAGACGTGCAATTTCATCTTCGCCACTTCGTACCACCCCATCAAGATTAAGTTGGATATGGCCCTAGAAAGGGCCGTGGTGCTTTGAGAATTCAGTTTGGACAGGTCGGCTTTCTACATTCCAAATCAAACCGCTCATTATGCTTTTGCCTTGGTACCCCTCAACCCCAAAGTTTGTCGAATTTGAACTTTAGACATAAATAGGAGCAAAGGCAATGAAAGAACACCTTTGGGTTTGGTCAGTGTGACCCCGACCCACACAGGGGAGGTATTCCAGGCATGACATACTGGTGGGCAGGCAGGGGCCTTGGGGGCATCTAATTCTCTGTGTAGAGCTAGCTCGATCCCAGGGGATTCTCTGCTAGTCTTTAAACTTAGTTTCTCTCCTATATTGTCCAAACACACACGTTCTGGGTGGCGAAGGCCATTAAACACCTCTCCACATCTGCCATCATGGTGAAAAGAGAATGACACCATTCCGGTGAACCGGGGCCTGCCACAACTGGCAGGAAACAGAGAGGTGAAACGGCCTGCCTGGGGGCTCTGGTTGTGGCTCACCGAAGCTAATTTGGCAAAGGAAACCCACGGTAAATCTAAACTTTTCCCTCCTCCCTTCCCCTGAGCCTGACAGATTTAAACAGGAGCCCTAAAATCCTCTCCAGGACCCCCTGTCAGATTACCCTATGACCTCCCCCGGATGGGAGAGAAAACAGAGAAATCACGAGACATATGGAAATATTTAGCCATTCGAGATGCAGACATACATCTGAGCAATTAGAGCAAATGTCACATTATATGGCAGAGTTAGTGCAAGAAACAGGAGAAAAATGTAGTCTTTAGGTGTTCTTCCAAGAGAACATTTCAAGTAGGAAACTAGGGGAGGCAGTCTTAAAAGGATAAACCTGGAAAAAAAATTGCTTTTGGGGTGAAAAATATGATTGATACGTTTTTTTAAGTGGAGAATTAGAAGACCAGCTCAAGCGATATTACCAGGGCTCCAAAAGGGTCAATAAATGAAAAATGAGAAAGAACTAAGAAAAAAAGGACACTGAAACTGGATATAAAAGGAGTTCAAAAGGAAAGGAAAAAAAGGAGGAGGGAAGCAATAATTAATAAGGAAACTTAGTCTTTCCTAGGCTGCATGAATGAGGAGGCCTTCAAGGTAAGAGGATCACCAGGATCCTTACCCATACGGAACGACGTGGAATATGCTTTAATTTTACACGAAAATGTAAACAGTTAAATATTTCTATTGAAAGACTTAGTTTGGATCACGAACAAAACCCAGCTCTGTGCTATTGTGAAAGAACACACTTACAATAAAAGGTCCCAGAAAGTTTAAAAAATTCATTCATGCATTTATTCATTCCACAAATAAAATACTGAGTTCTTTCTACATGCCAAATAAGGCAATGAGCAAAGACTTAGCCATGCAGACACAGAAATAAATCAGGGATGATAATATTAATATTTAACAAAAGAAGGATTGAAGCAAAATGGTCAACGTGAACACTTTTCTCTCCATCTTTGCTAAATATATAAACAAAAAATAGAGAAAATCTAGTCAATATTATTAATAAACTTGCCTATGTGTGTGTATCTATGGAACACACAAAATCATATACCCAAAGATCCAATATGCTATTTGAACAAAATGGATTTGAGCCATTTTATTAATAAACTTGAATACGTATACCCATTTTTCAAACCTTTTACCCAAAAGTCTAATACGCTTTCTACTAACCATAGGGAGCTATTTAAATTCAATTTTTTTAAGATTTTATTTATTTATTTGAGAGAGAGAGAATGAGAGATAGAGAGCATGAGGCGGGGGAGGGTCAGAGGGAGAAGCAGACTCCCTGCCGAGCAGGGAGCCTGACACGGGACTCAATCCCGGGACTCCAGGATCGTGACCTGAGCCAAAGGCAGTCGCTTAACCAACTGAGCCACCCAGGTGCCCTTAAATTCAAATTTTAACTAATTAAAAAGAAAACGAAGAATCAGTTCTTCAGTCTTACTAACCACGTTTCATGCATCTAGTGGATAACATCACTCAGACTTGTCGCATTCCCATCATCACAAAAAGTTCTACTGGACAGTGCTCCTGCACAGAATGCAGTTTTAAAATGCTACATAACATTTACAAAATGTCCCTATAACATAACATGGGCAAAAGGATAAACTTTAAAAATTTAATTGAGATTAATAATTAAAAATCAAGATCTTAGCACTAAGACATGTTCATTGTTACTAATGTGTCATTGCTTCTAGATCCTCTCAACAGACAGAGCTGGGAAATACGTGTGTGTGCACATACACACACATGCACATGCACACTCACATACACACAAACACACATATGCACACATACACACACATACAAATACACACATCCACACACAAACACACATTCACATGCACACGCACATGCACATGCATGCACATGCACTCACATACACACAGAAACACATGCACATACACACAAATACACACAAACACACATGCACACATCCAGATACACAAATACACACATGCATGCACATGCACTCACATAACACAGAAACACATGCACATACACACAAATACACACATGCACACACATACAAATACACACATCCACACACATATTCACATCCACACACAAATACACACATATAAACACACACACATACATGCACAAACACATGCACATACACACATTACCTAGGCATCAATATTTACTTCTGTATTTATAGATGATAAATATGTAGGTAAATGACAGATATAGATAAATGACAGAGAGATGAGAGATAATTGATAGATGAGAGATAGATAGATAGATAGATAGATAGATAGATAGATAGATGATAGATAGATAGATGATATTAAAAACCAAGGATTCATCTGCTACCTTCCATTCTAAAGCAGCACAACACAGTACATTTCTCATCTCTTCCTTCCCATATGCCCTCCACAGTGAGAAACTCAACTGCCATTACACTCAATATAGGTATTCATGTGCTCAAGCCTAGACCTCACAGAAGTCAGCTCCAAAATTCTAATTCATTACCACTGCAAAAAGGAAACCAACCTGAAGCACCACCAACTAGGGGGTCAGTATTTGTTTATTGTTTGTTTGTTTTAAGTAGAGCTCCTTGGAGAAATAACTGCAACTAGAACTAGGGCAGAGCAAGGACAAGATGAACCTGACGTCTTTCAATACCAGAAAGTAAAAAAAAAAAAAAAAAATGCTTGAAGAGTCATGGGGACGGGAACCAGATGGGAGGGACTCCCAATTGCCAAATCTGGGACAATTTGAATATCAAAATATTGTTTATACAATAATAATAATGGATTGTAAGCCACTGAATAAATTGAGTCCATGAATCCATATGGAAATAAATACATTAATTAATTAATTAATTAATTCTAAATTAAGAAGGTGGGAAGAAAATACTTGTCCTTACAGTAGAATGCCAATTGCTAATACAGAATGAATGATGGAATCAGGAAACCATGAGCGCGTACTGTACGTAGTCATGGAGGCTGATAGATGGAAGCTGAAAAAGCACAGTATGACATCAATATCCTCCTGCTAAAAACTCAGTGAATTTGGAATAAAAGCATCTGATCTGAGAACAGTACAAAATATCTAGCTCAAACCACAGTCAACATCACCCGGGACAGTGGAAAATTGGCATGATTTCGGTCCAAGGGAGCAATGAGACAAGGGTGCTTATGATCGCCATTAGCAATGCTCTATCTGTTCCAGGCAATTCAGTCAGGCAAAGACAAAACGTGAAATTGATGGCTATTGGAGACGTACAGGCAAATTTCTTAGTATTTCTCCAGGTTTGTTGACCTTGAAAACCCAAGAGAATGAACTGAAAAGAGACATTGGAACAACAAAGAGAGGTCAATCTCGTGCCATTATAAATAAATATTTTAAAATATTCTTTCCTATTTATCCACACGACCAGTAAAAACTAACCATAATTAATACAAAATAATATCATCCACCATCACAATTGAAAATCTGAACACATCAGAATAAACTAAACAGTAAGTGTGAAGTATGCCTATTAACAAAACAAAAAGGTCTGGATAAATGGAGAGATAGACCGTGTTCTGGTAATATTTATTATAAAGATAGCTCTTTTTTGGGGCGCCTGGGTGGCTCAGTCGTTAAGCGTCTGCCTTCGGCTCAGGTCATGATCTCAGGGTCCTGGGATCGAGCCCCGCATCGGGCTCCCTGCTCAGCCAGGAGCCTGCTTCTCCCTCTGTCTGCCACTCCCCCTGCTTATGTTCTCTCTCTCTCTCGCTGGGTCTCTCGCTGTCAAATAAATAAATAAAATCTTAAAAAAAAAAAAAGATAGCTCTTTTTCAATTGATTTGTAAATACAATGCAATTTCAATCAAAATCCTCATGAAAGTTAAATGCTTATAATGTTCTGGGAAAAAATGGGAATTATAAGTGATTTATCCTATCAGATATTAAAATAAATTATAGAACCATGGTATTAAAACTGTATGGCATTGACCCAGAAAATGACAGAGGTGAAAGGACACAAACAAGAAATTTATCTAAAAATAAAACAAACGGGGGCGCCTGGGTGGCTCAGGCGTTAAGCGTCTGCCTTCGGCTCAGGTCATGGTCCCAGGGTCCTGGGATCGAGCCCCGCATCGGGCTCCCTGCTCAGCCAGGAGCCTGCTTCTCCCTCTCCCACTCCCTCAGCTTGCATTCCTTCTCTCACTGTGTCTCTCTCTGTCAAATAAATAAATAAAATCTTTTTAAAAAGTGTAAGAAAAAACTTTAAATTTTAGTGCTAATTTTGACTCCAGAATTTTATATTTAAAACCAGAAACAATCCTCCACTTGACCTCATGGACTACTATGCAACCATTTTAAAAACCGCATCCTTGAAGAATTTTCTGTGAAGTGGAAAGTTGCTCACAACCTAGTAAGTGAGAAGAGCAGGTTAGGATTGACTCTGCAGAGTAGGATCCCGCATGTCCAAAGGAGCGGGCATCTGGAGAAAGTGGCTCAGGAGGACGTGCTCATCTGGTCACTACCAGCCCTACTGGGTCTGTTGTCAGCCACTCCGGTTGTCGTTAACCTCCCCCTCCTCAGCCTTCTGTCTCCCATCGCTTTGGTTGGCTTCTGGATGGCAGTATTGTAACTCATTCATTCATTCGTGTATTGTGTGAGTAAGGTGTGGAAATAAAGGAAAACCACCCAAATGAGAATACCAAAGGCTACATATTCAGAGCTTGCTTCAGACAGCAAGGGAGTCAGCCACTCCCTCTTGTGTTTGGCAGAGACTCAAAGGCAAGCAGGGGAGTGAGAAAGCTTTGCAGTGGGAAAAGGGAAGGCTCTGGGTATAGCCTGGTGGCATGGGGAAGCTGGAGGTGGGCTAACTGGAAGTGGGGCATCCTGTGTGATTGGTTAGGGGTACAAGTGTGGCTTTCTCCAATCGGTCCTAAATGGAAAACAGGGGCAAAACTTAGGTACGTTGTCAGTAATTCTTCAGATCCTAACCACCTGAGGCCAAATGTTGTTGGGGTTATTGTTTGGCTTCCTGGATTGGTTGCTACAGATAATGCATCAGTTTCCTGGGCTGGATGCTGCAGAATGTGGGTCGGAGTTCAATGTTTAAATATGGCCTGGCTATTGTCGTACACTCAGTCCCTCCTAAGCAGCAAGAAAAATCCCGGGTTTACAAAGATACATGAAATACATTGCATGCCCTTGGGAAGGACATCCACGATTTTGTAAATTCCTGATGACTTGTTCATGTTGCGGGGGGGGGGGGGGGGGGGGGGGGGGGGTCTAGCTGGCACTATAAGAGCACATGGTACTTGAAATAAAAGCCACACCCCATCGCCATGACCTGCAAGACCCCCTCAGTCCTTGGCCCTTGTCAGCACCTTCAGCCTCATTTCTCACTACCCTCCCCTCATGCACCTGCTCTCCAAACACACCAGCCCAACCCACCAATGGAAAACCAGCCACCGCAGATGCAAGAAGAAAGGGATTGAATTGTGGGGGAGCGTTTTCTCACCATGTGCCAGCAATTCTGAAAGATGTCGGTGATAAAACACTCCTTCCCCCCAAAAATCTTTCGTTGGTCTAGGTTCTACTACTTCCATTACTTTGAGATTTAAGAATATACATGCAAGCTTCAAATTAACACGTACTTATCATTTTAACATTTAATACACACTGAGTTCTACGCAGAAGCTAATTCCAGTAACTCCCAGTTATATAGAGGTCCCTCAGACACATGGACTCGACTATATGCATGTGTTTTAAGAGTAAGTTTGTAGCAGTCCAGAGTTGTGCAAGTTCACTTTGAGCACAGATCCTATCTCCAAGCCCTGTGGAAACACACACACACACACACACACACACACACACACACCCCTGCACTTAAACAGTAGATTCAAAATAAATGGGGATAGCCCCGTGATTGCAGCAACAAAGAAAAAGAACTTATGTGACTTCAGTTCTGTCTTCCTATGACCATTTGGAAGTTCGTATGTTTTTCAAATTTAAAACGGAGTGTGAACGACATGGTGTGACCCTTTTGTTTTATAAGTGCAAATTTCAGTTCATGCATGATTTATGGCATTTGAATAGTGTCTTTAAAAGTGAAATTCATTATTTTCCATTGTTGATTATTTGTTTGAAAACTAAAACAGAACCGAGAAAATAACATCTTACAGCAGTGGTACAATTTAGGAGTTTTATCCTCGTGTGAATTTATAAATGAGGTTAATCAGTCACGAAAATATTTGCCACCAGCGAAAACCTGCCTTGGACAACATACAGAGAAACATCAAGCATTAATGCTATTCCTTGAGATCTAATGCCCAGAGATCATGGAGAAGGCCGTTAACTCTGCCGCAAACAAAGGCAAGGAAATGGACAATTAAACAGAAAAGAATCAAATTTTAAAGAAGAATGCCAGGAGAAATGACGAAAAAGCACTGCTATAAAAATGCCACAAGAAATCGAAAGAGCTACACATGAGAGTCCTGATCCTTCCACACCAAGAACCGAACACTCAGTCTAAAGTGACGGATCCAGTCACATCCTGTTCACTATCATTCAACCATCTTTCTGATTTTCGTAAAAGAAGAAAATCTCTGTACGTTTTTACTGAATAAAATAGGAATTGGTGAAGGATTTTCTGGTGATGACATTTTAGTGATTTTCAACCAGAGGAGACATTTGAAATGGAATTTTTATAAATCTGTGCCAACATGATCCTCGTGTTTAAGACATTTCCGAACTATTTGTATGTCTGTTGCTTCATGGGGAGGAAACTCTTTGAGATTAGAATTAATAAGGAGGTGTTCTTCAGCCATCTATGGGCGAAGACAGATGGACAAATCTGGCTGTGCTGAATACCGAACGTGAACACATGAAAAAACGTTGGCAAAGCCATGAGCACATTTGCAGGGGTCAAGTCTCAAAATGAGAAACTATAATGTTATTATTTACTACGTCAGCAGACCAATATGTAGGAATAAGTTTTTCCACATTCATGTAATTTAATAGGATTCATTTATGACATATTTTTCTTGTTTGTACTGTAATTTTTTTTCCAGCATGATTATATATACAAAGTTCAATAAAAAGATGTTTCACTGTCTACATGTCTTTTCTAGTCATTACTATTATTTGCTTTGTTTCTGAATTATTGCTGAAAATCATGCTGGTGAAGAGAGGACAGAGGGTGCCTGAAACCATCCCCTCTGTGTGCCTGATGCACCAGGCTCGCCCCAGTTCCTGGACTGCTTCAGACGCAGCAAGCCTCTGCTCACCTCAGAGCCTTTGAACCTCCTCTTCTCCTGCCTTTCAGATCACAGAGGGACTGAGCTCATCCCAGCTCAAACGTCACCTTGCCCAGACACTGGCACAGTGTGCATGCTTCTGTCCTGCAGGCCTCACCGTCTTACACGATCCTGTTTATTATTTGCTTGCTCATTGTCTGTGTCCTGCCACCAGCATGGAAAGCCCAGGAGAGTGGGATGGCGGCTGCCCTGTTTCCCTGCAGGAAATATCTGTGGGGTTGAGCCCTGAACTGACCTGGAGGGACAGGTGAGAGGGGTGGGATCCGCCAGGTGCAGGCCCCTGAGGCTGAAAGATGCTGGTGGGGAATGGAGACTAGGGAGCGATCCCACAGAGGCACAACTCCGTGCACCTGCCAGTCTCTGCCCTCATCCCACTGGGGAGCCTGGGGGAGGAGAGGCCAAGGGGAGTTCTCTGGGGGCTGCTACAAATACAGAATTTCCAAGAAGGTAACATCAAAACATAAAGGGCCACTGGTTCTCCCTTATTAAAATCCAGTTTGGCAAGAATTCTGTTGCAAACCCGGCCCGCTCTGACCAGGCAGAACCCGTGGCCAGCTCGCACACCCAGGGGCACGCACACAGGGCTCAGGAGCCGGCAGATGCTCCGGGAAGCCCTCCCCCGACACGGGTGGCCAGCACAGGCCTGGTCCCCCACTCGGCTGCTGATGGAGGAACCCTCCTGGGACAGGGAGCAAGGGGCACGCTTTGAATCTTTACGTGCCACAAGGAAGAAAATCAATTTCAATGCCCAAAGGAGGGAATTACTACAGCTGGAGGTCACCAACCACTACAAGTCGCTGTATCGTTTTGGAGACTTGGACAGGGAAAAATGCCTCAAAGTGAGATGAGAATGCTCAAGGTCTGAAGCAAACGGCTCTCCCCAAGCATCATGTGAGCGAGTCCCAGCGGGGGCAAGACCACACAAAGGAGGAGGTTTCTTTGTGTAGGCACTGATGGTGGTGCAATTCCAAATTCTGCCTCCTGCCACTTGAGACAAGTCATCGACGGAGCTGCGGAGTTCTGACTCATGTGCAGTCTTGAAGGGACCCACTGACATTTGAGCATTATTGTAACAGTAGTGGCAGAACCAGAGGCAATGGCCACCCCACTTGGATGGGAGAGACATGCTTCACAGCCCAGCCTCCAGGCTCCAGAACTCTCGGGTTCCCTGAGCACTGATACATGGATGCCTTCTAGATCCACTCCGACAAAGCTGGAAACAAAGAACCCGCTGATGCCCAAGTGCCCTGTCTTTCCTTGGGGCCAGTGCATCCTAGTGTAGTCAGAGCAGGGGTCAAGCAAAAGGTCCATTGAGCTGGACACTTGGAGTCCCATTTCTGGGAGTAGAGAGTGCAAGGCATCTGGAGACGACTTTCTTGTCCAGGCGATGCGGAGATGATGGGTGTGTGGTCAGTATCTGGCAATTAAAGGGAAAAGAGATTTTTGCAGATTTTTCAAGGCCACCACTCCCTAGAAAATTTGCATTAAGTCCCGAGCCCTTTTGGGAGATAAGGAGCTCAACCTTGTTTCCTGACATTCAAAGTTAGAGAGATCCATGGGGTGGACTGTCATGGCTCCCACTGAGACTGGGGCCAGGGAAAGCAAGGAAGTTTCTAGAATGAAGACATTTTGAGAAAGTGGGGGTCTAGACAGGTAACCTGGCAAGGACCCAGTGTTTGTGGGAGACATCTTCAGTGGCTTTTCTCCCTGATGACACCTTTCACCAGGGCTTCTGAGAGGCGGAACTTGCAGCCCTATGTTCCTCTGGATAGAAGTGCTGACTGGTGACCACAGTGAGGGGGCCATGGGACGGAGCAGAGAGCAGGGCAGCCCTGCACAGCAGCTGCCTGGAAGCCATACCCCAAAGCTGTCCATAGTCGGAGCACAATTAAAATAAATTAAAAACTGGTGGAATGACACCAGGAGCACAATCCATGAAAGAAGATAATGATAAATTGGACTTCATCAAAACGAAAAACTCCTGCTCTGCACAAGGCACTGTTAAGAGCATAAAAACACAAGCCACAGACGGGGAGAAAATATCTGCAGGTCACATATCCAACAAAGGACCCAAACCCAAATCAGATTACAAACTCTCAATAAAAAGAAAACAACCAACCTAATAAAAAAAAAATGGGGGGCAGAGCAAGATGGCGGAGGAGTAGGAGAGCTGGATTTCGTCTGGTCTCAGGAATTCAGCTGAATATGGATCAAACCATTCTGAACACCTACAAACTCAACAGGAGATCGAAGATAAGAATAGTAACAACACTCTGAACAGAAAAGCGACCACTTACTGGAAGGTAGGACGTGCGGAGAAGTGAATCCGAGGCGATATTCGGGAGGATAGACGGCGGGGGAGGGGGCCTCCGTCGGCCGCTTCTGGCAAGTGCTAGAGCCGCGGAGCACAAAATCGGACCTTTTAGAAGTCGGTTCCACTGAGGGATGTCGCTCCAGTGGCTAAGCGGGGGGTGGAATCCTCCCGGGACAGTATGGTCTCAGGACCCTTGGGGTCACAGAGAGACCGGGGGTGCCTGAGTGCGCCAGAGCTCCCAGGTATCGGAGCGGGGAAGCCGGCTGCAGAGACGGAGCCGAGGCGCGGGCTCTCAGCTCGGAGTTGCCACAAACTGTGATCTGCGGCGCAGTCGGGGCACGGCTCCCCCAGCAGGGACCCAACAAGCGGCAGATCCGGGGAGACTCCCCCTCCTTCCCGGGGAGGAGCGGTGCGGGAACGCACTGCAGGGATCTACTGGGTTTGGAGACTCTGCGCGGGGTCGGGTGCCAGAGATAGCAACGCTCGGTCACAGGCCGGGTGAGCACGGAGTGCGGCCGGAGACCAGGGGACACGGGAGTGACTGCTTTTCTCTGGGGGCACACTGAGGAGCGGGGCCCCGAGTTCTCAGCTCCTCCGAGTGGAGATTGGGAGGCCACCATTTCTGCCCTGGGCCTCCAAAGCTGTACCAAGAGCTTGCAGGGAACAAAAGCTCCTGAGAGCAAACCGGAGCAGCTTCCTTAGCCCGGACGGACAAGGGCGGGGCAATTCCGCCTCCGGCAAAGACATTTGGAAACCACAGCAACAAGCCCCTCCCCCAGAAGATCAGCCCGAACATCCAGCAAGCCAAGACCAAGTTGATCGATCAAGGAGAATAGGAGAACTCCAGCGCTAGGGGAATACTGCACATAGATTCATGGTTTTGTTTTTTTTTTTTTACCATGATTCATTATTTCATCAAAGTTAATTTTTGTTGACTGTTTTTTTTTTATTTTTCTTTTTCCCTTTTTCAGCCAACATCTTATAAATCCCTTTTTAAAAAAAAAAACATTTTTTATTTTTCATTTTTAGAGTCATATTTTATCCCTTCATAGTAGTTACCCTTATTTTTGGCATATATATATAAGTTGTTCTCTCCTTAAAATTTTGAGGTACAGTTTCTTCTAACAGATCAAAATATACCCTAAATCACTAGTGTATGGCTTTGTTCTAGTCTCCTGCCTGATCACATTCTCTCCCTTTTTCCTTTTTTTTTTTCTTAAATCTTCTTTCTTTTTTCAAAAAACTTATCTTACCAAGTCCTTTTATAAAATCTTTTATAATTTTCATCTTTACAGTCATCTTCCATCCCTTCATTGTATCAACCCTTATTTTGTACATATATGTCTTTCTTCCTTTAAAATTTTAGGAGGCACTTTTTTCTAACAGACCAAAATACGCCCAAAATCTAGTGTGTGGCACTGATCTATGCACTAGCCTGACCATATTTGATCATATTCTGCCCTTTTTGTATTGTTTTGTTTTTGTTTTTATCATTCTTTTTCTTTTTTTTTTCTTTTTTTTTTCTTTTTCTCTTTCTTTTTTCTTTCTTTCCCTTCTTTTCCCCTGGTTTCAAGTCTTTTCTGATTTGTATACAGTATATTTGCTGGGGACGTTGTTAACCTGTTAGCATTTTGTTCTCTCATTCATCTATTCTCCTCTGGACAAAATGACAAGACGAAAAAAATCACCTCAGCAAAAAGAACAAGAGGTAGTACCGTCAGCCAGGGACCTACTCAATACAGACATTAGTACGATGTTGGACCTAGAGTTCAGAATCATGACTTTAAAGATACTAGCTGGGCTTGAAAAAAGCGTGGAAGTTATTAGAAAAACCCTTTCTGGAGAAATAAAAGAACTAAAATCTAACCAAATCGAAATCAAAAAGGCTATTGATGAGGTGCAATCAAAAATGGGGGCACTAACTGCTAGGATAAATGAG